>NW_015172632.1:99679-100328 GCF_001447785.1 Gekko japonicus | reverse complement strand
TAAATATTAGAAATTGAAGTTGTTTTTCTCTGGCTCTTTGATTGCCATAGAAGGTCGCATCCCTTGAGATCTTTTATCCCATCAAGCTCAATCTCTATCCAATCCATCGTGTGATTTGTGGTCATAAGCTGTGTTGCGGCTGCCAACATTGCTGCTTCATAATAAATTTGTAAGTCCGGCAGTCCAAGACCTCCTTGGTTAGGTGATTGTCGTAAAGTTCTAAAAGAGATTCTATGATGTTTATTATTCCAGATAAATTTATTAATAGTTCGCTGCCAGAGTTGAAAATCCGACGATGGAATAGGAATTGGCAACATTCTAAACAGGAACATGAATTTAGGTAGAATAAAAGTTTACATTGTTGTACTTGTTACTCCTTTTGGCTCAGGTAGCCCTTTGGTCCATTCTTTAAGTTTCAGGGCATATTAAGACACCAAGGTATTTCTAGGTGAAAGAATCACTTGGGAAGTGATTATGAATGCTCACGGACCATTTTCAGTCACCCGCGGGGAGTGCACCATGTTTGCCTTTCTCCCTGAACACAAGGGAGCGGTGGCGCAGGGAGTATAACACCTGCATTAACATCTACTCGAGCATCTGTTCGAGTCCCACCGCGGTCGAGGTGAGCTCTCGACCCTTAAGTCCTAGC
>NW_015172632.1:57614-99562 GCF_001447785.1 Gekko japonicus | reverse complement strand
CGATTGGAAGAGGCGGCGCAACGCTGAAAGGCGGCAAGCGGCGGCAGCAGAGCCAGACTGATCCCTGGTGGCCAGTGGTGAAAGAACTAGGCGGCTGTCGTCGACGGAGGTCGGAGGCGCAGAGACGTCATCCGGAGGCGCGCGGAGCCGGAAAGGACATGATCGGGCCGAGGACGACGTCGCCGGCGATCCATACATCCGCCTGTCTGCCTGAGCACCGAGACACCTTACAGCCGGAAAAAGAAGCCGAGCCGGGAAAATTACTGAAGCCTCCACCAGGGTGCCGGTAGGGAGTTCCCCCCCCTTGTACCATTGTGGCCGTAGTTAGGGTTGTTTCCGGTGACTAGCACCCAAGAATTGTAAACCGCCCAGAGACCCCTACGGGGGTTAGGGCGGTATATCAAGTCGAAGGATAAATAAATAAATAAATAAATAAGACAGACTACACTTGTCAGAAGTGCTGATTGATAGGACTCTTAGAGGAGAAGATTCAGAGCCTGGAGGAAAGGATTACTACTTTCCATGAGATCAAGGAAGGGGAGGAATTTATTAACAGAAGCCTTGATGTCCTGCATACGGAACAAGAGACCAGGCAAAGGGACAACAGTGTGGTTGACTGTCTTAACAAGACTCCTCAGAGCGCTAAAGCACGATCCCAAAGGCATCAAGTGAGACAGCACTCAGTGGCATTAGAACTGAAGAATCGATTCCAGGCCCTTGCGTTGGAGGCAGAGATGGAAACACTGCCAATGGAAGTATCACAAGCACAAGGAAGACAGTGGGAGCAGGACAGGGAGATATGAACAAATGGCACTGGAAAGAAAAGGGAAGTATTGGTCATAGGTGACTGCTTGCTGAGGGGTATGGAATGTCATGTGTTCAGGCCTGACCCCCTGGCCCAAGAGGTATGTTGCTTGCCAGGGGTGAAAATTAAAGATATTATAGACAGGATCCCTAAACTCATCAAACCTACGGAGCATTACCGATTTGTGATTCTCCATGTTGGAACCAATGATACAGCCATGAACAATATTGAAAGCATTAAGGCTGACTATGGAGCTCTCAGGAGGAAGCTGAAGGGAATGGGGGAACAGGTGGTGTTTTCTTTGATCCTTCCTGTCAAGCTCGAGCTTCTAATGCAGACAGAGGGAATTACAGAGATTTGGTGGGATGATTCCCAGGATTGGAACATAATAGTGGATGGGCGTTGTTCAAGAAAAAACGAAAGGGTAGAAAAGGAAGCGGAGTGGCAGTGTATGTAAGGAGAGGTTCTGTATGTCAAGAAATACACCACAGTGGAAAGTATCTGGGTAAAGATAAGGGAAGAAAGGACAAACAGTATTGTGGTTGGAGTCTGCTACAGGGCTTCTGACCAGGATGAGGAGGTTGATGCTGCCCTCTTTGAACAGCTTTACAGGGTATCCAAACAACATGACCTGGTAGTTATAGGTGACTTTAACTTCCCTGATGTGTGCTGGGAGACAAACTCTGCAAAGCGTCAACAGTTATGCATGGTCCTGACTTGTCTGGATGACAACTTCCTTCATCAAATTGTGGAGGAAGCCACGAGGGGCTCGGCCATACTTGACTTAATATTGACTTAAGGCAAGAGATGGTAGATGGGGTGAAGGTGGTGGGGACCTAAGGGGAAGTGACCAAGTCCTGCTAGAATTCCTTTTGCTGTGGGGGACCAAGGAAGTTCATAGCCACATGTGTATGTTAGATTTCAGTAAGGCAGATTTTAATAAATTCAGGGGCATGATGAGAATCATTCCATGGGTGAGACTTCTGGAAGGGAAAGGAGCAAGTGAAGGGTGGGCTCTCTGAAAACAAGAGCTCTTGCAAGCTCAAGCCATCGCTATTTCAACAAGAAAGAAACATGGTAGGGGACCCAAGAAGCCTATGTGGATGAACAGAGAACTGTATGATTTGCTAAGGGAGTAAAAGGAAATGTTCAAGAAATGGAGGCAAGGACATACCTCTAGTATCTGTGGGTTGCTAGCAGTGCTCCCTCTAAGCTCTGGAGTCTTGTGAGCAAACATTCTATTTTGTGAGCTACTGGCTTTAAAGTTGAGAGCGAGCAATTTGGCTACTGCATAAATTAGTTTGCTCTGGAGCCATACTTCCTGAGCTGAGACAAAAATGTGTGAGCCACAGGTTAAAAAACTGAGCTAGTTCACACTAACTCAGCTTAGAGGGAACACTGGTTGCTAGGCACTATAGGTCAAGTGAGTATGCAAGGCCTTCCAGTGAAAAACAATAGCAGTCATTCAACACTGGAGAAAAAAGGCCGTTTCTCTGCCCTGCCAGGCTGTTCTTAAAGGTAAACACTCCCAGTTCAGCCATCTGACTCCTTCTGTTTCCAAACAAAGAGGAGCGGGAGGGCACAGCGCTTGCAGTCGCTTGAGAGCTGAGCTCCGGGCGACTGATCGTTTCTTTGGACTTAAAGGGTCTCTGAACAATCAGAGACCACCCCACACTCCAGGGAAGGAGTAGTGGGGGGCAAGGGGCTTGAGCTGAGGTCCCAGTGAGAAGGCAACTCACTGGGAGACCTAATTAGCTCGCTCTGAAGCAAGCGGGAGGAAGAAGCTCACAGTGGTGGGCAGAGCTGTTGCTGCCGTGAGTCAAGAGGTTGACAAGCGAATTTTAAATTGAGCACAGAAACGTGAGTGAAAGAAACTGCTCTGTGTTCTCAAAGTAAAGACTGTCGTATTTGAAATCCCCAATAGAATGGGAATTCTCCCTAATTCTACTTAACTGGCCAGAACAGAAGGGAGAAATTTCCAACTTGAGCTGTGTTTTGGCAAAGTAGAGGGGAAACGGAACGGCTGGGGAAAAATACCACCAAACTGCTAATAGAAGCGTAAGAGAAATTTAAAGAGAGATTTTATAGAGAAGCTATGGAGTTTTGTGGATGTATAAAGAGCTAGCAAGTCCTCACACTTTCTCCGATCTCAATTTTTCCCTCCATCAGGAGGGGAGCAAGAGGCCCATTATAATTAGTGGGGTGAAATGGTAGAGCTGACCTGGAAATTTAATAAAGACTAAAAGTGCTTGCTATGTCCATAATTGACTATTGATGGTTTTAAAACTGAGTCTCCAAAACTCAAAGGACATAGCAGAGCTGAAGAAAAACAATGAGAAGACAGAGAAGAAGATTAAAGTGGTGGAAGAGGACACAAGAAGGATGGAAGACAAACAACGGGAATATGAACAAGAGCTTATACAATTACAGGTGGAAAAAGTGGCATATGTGTTAAGATTCCAGAACATTCCAGGGGGAAAAGATGAAGACTTGTCAGGGAAGATGGCCAACTTACTAGCAGATCATATGGACATGGAAAAAGATGAAGTGGAAAAAGAGTTTGATCAAGTATTTAGAATGAATTCAGCCTATGCAAGACGGATGAAAGTTCCACAGGAAATACAAGTACACTTCTATAAGAGGATGGTAAGGGTACTGAGGGAAATAAATGCAAAACCATTAATGAAAGATGAAACCGAAATAAAAGTCCTGAAGGAAAAAAGAAGAGAATATGCTTAATTAACATGGTTGCTGAAGAAAAATGACATTCAATACAGATTTACCTATCAAGGGAAAAAATACCGGATTACATCTATTTTTAAAGCAGAAGATTTTCTAGGAAAATATGGGGAAGAACTTGGAATGGAAGAAGAGGAAGAAGAAGAGGAGGAGGAGGAAGGGGATAGAAAAGAAGAGGATCTACAGACGGAAGGAGCTGAAGCCAACTTTAATCCCAAAGAGAAGAGAAGCCAGGTTGTCCGAAGGAAATCTCCGATTGGAATGCGGTATTAAACAAAGGTGAAAAAACACTAATAGAATGGCGAGAACAATGGATAAAGGGAGACTTAGAATACTCTCAGTAAATGTAAACGGATTGAATGGACCACAGAAAAGAAGAAGGATTTTTCACCAATTAGGTAAACAGAAATTGGATATAATTTGTTTACAAGAAACACATATTCGGGGAAAAGATGAGAAATATTTGCTAAATAAAAAATTAGGGAAAACGTTTATAGCTTCAGACAAGAGGGAAAAGAAGAGGGGATCAAAATCTTTTCAATCTCCAGCAAGTTTTCATGGAAGCCCAACTTTTTATCTTTTAAAAGTCTAGATAAAGTTTGAGCTCTTTGCCACCATGATAATTCCAGCAATGGTTTTAGATTTAGATTAGAGTCCAGGATATCAACATATCTTCTTACCTTCTCCTCAGTATGAACTCTAGGATAAGTGTGCGCTTCCAATGGTGCAATTAATTTTGATTTTTTTATATAGAACTGCTTGTAGATTGGCTCCCATACTTTCAATAAAGAATCTCTGAGCCAATGTTGTTCAAAATATTTTTGTGACGCTGCTTTCCCATACCACAGGAATGCGTGCTAAGCCAGCATAAAATCATGGCCTTCCAATTTTAGTATTCTTTGATCTTCTAGAGGGATCCAGTCTTTAATCTGAGCTAAGGCTGTCGCTCTATAATACAAAAGCCAGTAGAACAAAATAAAACCTCCTCTTTCCTTGAAATCTTGTAATGCCTTGAGTTTTATTCTTGCACACTTCCTTTGCCAAATAAATTTTGATATAACCTTGTCTAAGTCTTTGAAGATTTTTTGACATTGCAAAATTAGTATGGTTTGGAAAAGAAACAACAATCTAGGTAATACATTCTTTTGATAATAGTTAGCCGGCCCATTAATGATACTTGAAGATTTCTCTATTTTTCCAAGTCTGTCTTAGTTGTTTTTAATAGTTCTTTATAATTGTTTTCTTGCAATGCGCTACATTATATTTTTTTTTGCAATTGAAAGTGTGATTCCTCCTGGAGCTTTAAAGCTTGTTCATTATTCATATTTTTTGTCATTATTTTCATTTTATATATGTTTACTCTCAGGACGGCTGCTTGTCCATATTATTGTAACTTTCCTTTTAAATTATGAATTGAATTAATGGGGTTTTCTAGAATGAAGACAAGGTCATCCGCAAATGCCAAGAGTTTATATTCTTCTCCTCTCAGTTTAAGTCCAGAAATTTGTTCCTCATTTCTGATTGCCTCATTTAAGATTTCAAGTGTGAAGATAAATAAAAGAGGTGATAACGGAACCCTTGCCTCGTGCCTTTTTGTATTTCTATGTTCTGAGTCTGACCACCATTAATTAAAATCTTAGCTGTTTGTTTTCTATGTATTGCCTCAATCATCTTAGTAAAGTCTGTGCCTGCTTGAGCCTTATTCAGAGCGTCCAACATAAAGTTCCAGTTAACATTATCAAACGCTTTTTCAGTGTCCAGGAAAATTAATGCCAACTCTCAGGGTGTGCTTCATAATATTCTATAACGTGAAGAATACTTCTGAGATTATTTTTAATTTGTCTTTTAGGCAGAAAGCCGGCTTGGTCTTTGTGTATCTTTTGAGACAAAAAAATTTCAATCTTGTAGTTAAGATGAAAGCGAAGATTTTATAATCAGCATTCAAAAGGGAGATAGTTCTATAATTTTTAATTTCCTTTTCATCTGTGCCTTGTTTATGGATAAGAGTTATTAATGCTTCATTCCAAGAGTCAGGAACTTCACCCTTTTCCATTATACTTTTGCAGACTTCTTTTAAATGGTTTAATATCTGATCTTCAAAAATAAGATAAAGTTCTACAAGCAAACCATCCGGACCTGGTGCTTTCCCCTTTTTTTGGACTTTTTAACGCCTTTACCAATTCCACCATTGCTATTGGTTGGTTGATGATTTTCTTTTGTTCTTCTGTAAAGATCTTAGGTTTTTAAGTTTCCAGGTAATGCTTTATAAAATCTGGGTCGGAATCCGTTCTTTTATAAAGATGCTTGTAAAATTCTTCCACTATTGGTTTCATTTCTTGTATTCTATTTCTTTCTTCTCCATTTTTCTGTATTATCACCTTTATATAAAATTTTTCTCTTTCCTTTCGTATTTTGTAAGCTAGCCATCTTGTGGGCTTATTGGCATTTTCAAAATAATTTTGTTTAGCAAACATAAGCTTCTTTGCTAACTCTTGTGTAAGTAAATAATTCATTTGATGCTGTAGAAGTCTCAATTTATCTTTTTCTGATTTTGGGTCTTTCAACAGTCCATCTTCCTGTATTTTAATTCCCTTTTGTAAATTTATATAAGCCTCCTTCTTTTGTTTATTTACTTTGGCTGACTCCTTAATCATCCATCCTCTAGCATATGCTTTAAAGGCATCCCATACTGTATTTATAGATATATCTGGTTGAATATATCAAAAAAGAATTTCAACTCTTTCCTCGTTTCTTTTACAATTTTTTCATTTTGCAAGGGTGATACAGTCAAAGTCTATCTCTTTCTCGGCTTTATCTCTTGTAGTTCCAAAGTGATCGGTTTATGATCTGCAAAAGTTCCTGGTTCAATTTCTGCTTCTAGCATGTCCTTAACCGTTGATGTAATCCAACACATGTCCAATCTGGACCAAGAATTATGTCTAGCAGAATAATAAGTGTGATCTTTCTTTAAGGGGTTTCTAAGTCTCCAAGTGTCCACTACCTTTAATTCATCCAGTAGACGATAAAGTACAGGCGGAAACTCATTCCTGCCTCTCAGTTTCTTTTTGTGGGCAATATTTGATTTTCTATCGACATTTTTGTCAAAAACTGCATTAAAGTCTCCTAGGATGCAGATTTCCTGGAACTCTTGTTTGGTAATCAATTTTTGTAGCCTTTCATTAAATTTTTCTTGATTTTGATTTGGAGCATAAATGTTTACCATTAACATTTTTTCTCTTGTCTTTGAATTAAAACCATTAAAATTCTTCCATCTTGTGAGGAATGGATCGATTCTGGTTGTAAATGCTCTTTTACATACATAGCCACCCCTCTCACTTTACTGGCAGTTTCCTGAAGGTGGTGCTGGTGGACTTCTGCTTGGTCGCATCCCCATGGCATTTATGCTGCAGTTTCCTGCAGGGTCCCATCTTGTCCCCTATACTATTTAACATCTACATGAAACCAGTGGGAGAAATCATCTGAGGTTTTGGAGTGAGGTTTCACTAATACGCCAGTTCTGTTTCTCCACAACAGCTAAGCCTGGTGGTTCTATGGAAGTCCTGAATGGATGCCTGGAGAAGGTAGTATGATGGATAAGGGCCAATAAATTGAATCTCAGTCTAAACAAGACTGAGGAGCTTGAGGTCAGTGGCAAAGCTGCTTGGGAACTGTGGAGGCAGCATATCCTGGAGGAAGTCGCACTCCCCCTGAAGGAGCAGGTTTGTAAATTGGGTTTATTAGTGGTTTATGGCCTATGCTTGGTGGCTCAAGTCTACTCCATGGCATGTAGTGCCTTTATCAGCTCTGACTGGTTTCCAGCAATGACCATTCCTTGGGAAGTGTTTTCTGGTCACAATGATCCATGCTGTAGTAACATCCAAGGTAGATGGCCATAAAGGGCTTTAAAGGTAATAACCAGCACCTCATTGAGGGGCCGTTCCTGGAGGCACTTAAGGAAGCAGTGGTGTACCCTCTCCTGAAAAAGCCATCACTGGATCTGACCGAATTGGCCAACTATCGGCTGGTTTCCAACTTGCGCTATCTGGGCTTTTTCGATGACGCTTCCGTATTAGATCCCTTTCAGTTCAGTTTTCACCCGGGACACAGGACAGAGACAGCACTGGTCACCCTCACAGATGACCTCCGGAGGCATCTGGATCGAGGCGGAACGGCAATGCTGCTGTTGTTAGACCTGTTGGCTGCCTTCGACACGGTCGACCATCAGCTACTGATCCGCCGCCTCACTGACATTGGAGTTCAGGGACTGGCCTTGCAGTGGCATGTTTCCTTTCTCCAAGGTCGGGGACAAAGAGTGGCGCTAGGGGAGTAATTGTCCCGTAGGCACCCACTTGAATGTCCCCAATGCTCTTCAACATCTATATGCACCCTCTTGCCCAGATTGCCCGGAGGCATGGGCTGGGTTGTCACTAGTATGCGGATGACACCCAGCTCTATCTGCTGTTGGGCGGTCAGTCCAACTCCAGACTGGAAGATTGGGACTGGGCATTACATGCTGTGGCTGGTTGGCTTAGGCTGAGCCAGCTGAAATTGAATTCGATGAAGACGGAGGTCCTGTGCCTGAGTCGGGGTAGTCTGTGGGTAGGGATCCCACTCCCGGCCTTTGATGGGGCACCATTGGTGCCAGCACCAGAGGTTAGGAGTTTGGGAGTGCTCCTAGATGTCTCCTTAACAATGGAGGCCCAGATAGCAGCCACTGCTAAGTCAGCCTTTTACCATCTCAGGCTGATTAGGTAGTTGGTTTCCTTCCTCGAACGCAATGACTTGGCAAAGTGATCCACACAATGGTCACCTCGAGATTGGATTACTGTAATCCCCTCTACATGGGGCTGCCCTTGTCCCAGATCCAGAAGCTGCAGCTAGTGCAGAACGCGGTGGCGAGGCTGTTGTTGTGTCGTCATGTGTGGGAACACATCCAGCCCACCCTAAAAGAACGGCACTGGCTGCCTATAGCATACCGGATCTGGTTCAAGGTGCTGGTTATTACCTTTTATTTATATATATATATATATTTATTTATTAAATTTTCAAACAAACACAACAATCAACAACATAATATTAAACCATCAAAGCTACATTGTAAAGTTACCACAATTTTGATGTCATACAGTAAATATTTGCATTAATATGCCATTATCTCTTCATATTTATGAGGTAATATAAACTGTAAGTTTTGATTCGAAGTAACATAATCAAAAAATACAACTGGTTATTACCTTTAAAGCCTTTTATGACCAGGGACATGCATACCTGAGGGACTGCCTTTTCCTATATGTTCCCCAGAGAGCTCTGCGATCTGGGACCCAGAATCGTCTGGTCCTCCCGAACATCAAGGAGGCCAGGCTTGTGGCAACAAGGGCCAGGGCTTTCTCGGTGGTGACTCCATTCTAGTGGAATGAGCTCCCGGAGAAGATCAGGGCCCAGTGGGACCTGTTACAGATCTGCAGAGCCTGTAAAACGGAGCTCTTCTGCCAGGCTTTTGGAGCCGCCACCACCAGTGCCACTACTGACATCTGACAGTTACGAAGAGTGAGCCTGACCCCCGGGTCATGTATAAATCTTCCTCTATTTCGCCATGTAAAAAGGTAGTCTTAATGTCTAAATGTTCTGTTTGCCTGTTCATGGAACTGGCAATGCTTAGGAGCATCCTAATTGTGGAATATTTTATAAAAGTTTCATCATAACCTGATCCATAAATTTGAGACCTGAGATCATCAGGGAGGGGAGCTGCTCAAATGTTGATTCTGAGCCATTTATATGAACTGGATTTCCTGAGCTCTTATGTTAACAGCATGTACAGTTTGCTCCCTCCTTTATCTAGGTTTGTAAAGGGCCTTTTCTGAAGATTTAAAATATTTAACTGTTCCACAATATAGAAGAGTTTTTATGTTAATCAGACTAAACACAATACCTTCTCAGGTAATGGATGGTCATTATAAGAGGCTTCCTTACTCAAACACATTATGTTTGTGTCAGTTGGGGCGAACTGATACATTGGAGTATTGTCTCTTGGAATGTGTGTTTTGCTCAGATATAAGAGAATTATGGATTTTGCCACTTCTTCAAGGAAGGGCAAATATACCTATTGGAGAGAAACTGAGAGTGCTTCTAGCAGCTATTGAACCCAAGGCCACTGGCTGTTCCTCCCCCCCCTAAGCTATAGCAATATATAATAACTAGGGAGCAAAGCCCGTTGTGGATGGAGACAATGGGCCCCTAGACAGGTTGGGTGGAAAAAGGAAGGAAGGAAGGAAGGGGGGAGGGAGAAAGAGAGAGAGAGAGAGAGAGAAAGTGGGGGGAAGAGAGAGAAAGGAAGGAAGGAAGAAGGGGGGAGGCAGGGGGGCTGCAAAAAAGTCTCCCGTCCATCCAGCTTCCCAGGTGGGCAAGAGAAGCGGCACGGTGGGGGGGCTAAGAAAGGTTCCCCCATCTGTCCGGCTTCCTGGGTGGGTTAGTGAAGTGGGGCGGGGGCTGGCGGAGACAATTGGGGGGGAGAAGGAAGTGGCGAGGGAAATCGGGCCACGGTGTGGGGTGCATTGCCGCCGCTTCCGCACCATTCAGACGCAGGGTTCAGCTCCTGCCTCCCAGCCAATGGCAGGGCAGCAGCCTTGAGCAGCAGCTGGCCGGCCAATGGCTGACAGAGCGCATTTTGTCTTACGCTGCATCTTGCTCAATTATATATAAGGGAGAGATATGAATAAATAAATGAGTCCAAGTCTGGAGTTGGGTTGCTAGAATTATTTTTAACTTTATTTGTGCAATAATACTCAATACCATTGGGTTGAATGAGTAGTTTCATTTAAGTAGAACGATAAAAATACACAAAGTATATTTTCCACTGAATTCTCAAATGTTGGGACAGAGGCCATGGATTCAAATTTCATATTCAGCGACTATCATTTGAAGGTGTGGTTAGAATATCTGTGAAGTGTTTACTTGTAGAAAGGAAGAGATTGAAATGAAAATTGTGGGAAATTATAAGTGTGAAGCCATCATTCTTTTACAGTTCCTTTCCACTAAGCGGAAAGTTCAAATTTGGGTTATGGACAGGTAGAAAGAGAATTAAACACTAGGAATACAAATGCCAGAGATCTCATTGGGAAAAGAATTACATAGAAGTTCCAATAGCCCTTTAACTTTACCATGTGACGATTACTAAGTAAATACTATTTAATATTTAATATACCTAAATACTCCTTGAAAATTGGCTGACACCCCACCCCACCTCCAACTTAACAGATTTTATTTTCAGGAAAGCACTTGAATTGTCCAGTTATTTATATTCTGCGGAACAAAAATGCCTGGTATTTGAAACTAATTTCCAAGTCCTGAAATAGCATTTTCACTTTTTAAAGTGTTGTTTAGAGAGAAAATTGCCTTTATATTATACAATACATATGAAGTATTATTTTCTCATACTTCAGAGAGAATTATTTAAGTTGGTTTTTTCTTTGCATTTGTGAAAGATGAAAAATTGCAGTTGATTTTGATACATTTGTCCACTGTCTTGACCACATACTGTATCACCATTTACTTTTTATTTTAACATTAATCCTTTCCAAACACTGCATAGATATCCAAGAAGCTGAAACATTTTATCAAGACCTGTAGACTGTTTGACTACAATCAAAATGGGCAGATCCAGAGGCATGAGCTGAGAAGACTTCTCGAGGTCAATTGCTTCAGGATGACGGATTGTGAGTACGAAAAGTAAGTAAAGAAAATTTAGGGATTCGAGCTATTACAGACGGATTAGAGCTATTGCATTCATATTAAGGCTGCACTTCTCAGCATATTCTAACAGATTATCTTAAAGCTATCAGCGTAAGATTCCTCTCAATTATCAAATATTATAAAAGATGGGGGAGCTGCTGTAAGATGTAATGTAACATTACATGCTCTGATTTTATTACATTATACATACATGTTTATGTCTTTGCCAATGTCTGGGGGAGTGCATAATGTAATCTCTCCTATATAATAATCCTGTTTTGTGGTGACAAGATTCCATGCTCTCCCTCAGCCATTGGCCCATTAGCCGCCACTCAAGAGTACTCACGTGCTATTGGTCGGGTGCTGGGTCTGCTTCTCTTCCCTGCACACTCCCCCTTCAGCCATTGTGCCCTGTCAGAATTACTGGCAAACGGCTTTCTCTCTTGATGAAGACGCTTTTCCTGTGTAGTACTAACTTTCCCCTCAGTGGCTGTTGGTAGGTGTCACGAAATGGCAGTTACCTGTGTTTGTAAGATGGCTGTGGTTATTTGTTTAAAATGTTCCCCCATAAGATTTAATTGAGCTGTAGTTCCAGAGAGGGGCCTGCGGGGGTATCACTCACTGGGTTGAATGGGCCTTCCTCATCTGCTGGGCTACAGTTCCCAACTTTGGTTCTGTTCTGCTCCCAGGCAGCTTCAGGTCTCTGCTGAGCGCTGCGACCTTCACTGGACATGACTTTGCCTCACATGACTTTTGCCTACTGGGAATGTTTATCCTTTACAGCAGTCAGAAGTCACTATCAACTCCAATGTTTTCATCCATTTCATAGTCTTCTAATAAGAATCTGTAAAGCTTTTGGATTAACTTATCACTGGATGATAACCAGATCTTATCAAGTTGGGTATTGCTATCTTCAAAACCTTTTAGTTTATCTTTACCATACCTATCTCGCAATAATGTACACTCCATGATTTCCTGGATGCAGGATATGGGAAAAGAGTTGGAAAATGAGCAATGGGACAGAATATGGAAAACTGCAAAATTTATTAGAGCCATTTCCTATAAAGAAAATATCTATAAAATGTTCCATAGATGGTACTGGTCCCCAGATAAAATTGCAAAATGTTATTCACAAACATCCAATAAATGTTGGAAATGTAAATCTAATGTGGGGACCTTTTATCACATGTGGTGGAAATGCAGTAAAATGCAAAAGTTTTGGAAAATGGTACATTATATTATTTTTGAAATACTAAATCTAGATGTCCTGTTAGCACCCTAAATTTATTTATTAAATATAATCCCAAAAGGTTACGTCAAGCAAGATGTATATTTAGTAGAATACATCATAACAGCTGCGAGAATATTAGTGGCTAAAAATTGGAAAATGGATAGAACACCCTCGAAAGAGGACCTAATAACAAAACTCCTCGAGTTAGCGCAAATGGATAATCTGAGTTTAATACTGCAAGATAAAGACCAAAAAATACAGAATAAAAGATGGTTAAGGGTAAAACATGTAAAATTATGATATGAAAAGGAAAAGAGAAAATAGCAATTATTGGATATAAGACATGTAATTGGACTCAATGACTCTAAAAATTTGTGTAATCTGAGATAATGAAATGTTTGTAATTAGATTAAAATAATGGAAAATAAAGTATTTAAAAAAAGAAGTCACTATCGACTCCTAAATAGATAAGAGTATCAGAAACTAGCTTCCTTGATTCTGTGAGTCACCCTGGCTTAACCCAGCTTTCCTTGACTTTCCTGACTCCAGAAATAGAAAGAAAGGGCTGACTTTGTTGTATACATCAGATGTGTGTCAAGTGCTCATCATAGACTTGACTGACAGTTACAGTAGCTTCTATTGGTGGAAAAGAGTACTTACCGTATTTTTCGGACCATAAGACGCACTTCCCCCACCCCAAAAAAGTGGGGGGGAAGTGTGTGCGTCTTATGGTGCGAATACTGCCTTCTCCCCCCCCCAAGCCCACAGAGCCCATGGGAAGGCTTGAACTTACATTTTAAACAGCATGTTCTCAGGTCCATTAAGCACATAAAAAACGAAAGTAAACCAAGCTCCAAGAGGACCCAACCAAATCACACAGAAATTAAGGGAAGAGCAGACTGTTCCATTGGGAGGGGGGGAGAAGGCTGAACGGGGCTGTTCAGCCTTCTTCCCCCCCTCCCAATGGAACAGTCTGCTCTTCCCTTAATTTCTGTGTGATTTGGTTGGGTCCTCTTGGAGCTTGGTTTACTTTCGTTTTTTATGTGCTTAATGGACCTGAGAACATGCTGTTTAAAATGTAAGTTCAAGCCTTCCCATGGGCTCTGTGGGCTTGGGGGGGGGAGAAGGCAGTATTCGCACCATAAGACGCACACACTTCCCCCCCACTTTTTTGGGGTGGGGGAAGTGCGTCTTATGGTCCGAAAAATACGGTAATGTCTGATTTTAGTCTTGCTCCTGGTTGTTCTGATCAACTATCCTCAGTTATGGGTCTTGGTAGAACAACCAAGGATATCCTTTATAGAATTACCTATTTATGTATTGGGGTTGTGTTGAAATATTCTATACTGAATATTGAAATGCCACAAATGTGTAATGTTTTCTGACTTAAGAAAGTGTAATGGAATAAACTGAGTCTTGATTTAGAACAACTGTCTCTCTCTCTCTTGATGCAATTGGGAAGCCATCTTCTCTCCCTCCCAAAACTGAACACAGTGGGAATGAGGGTGCATGAAAAGGTTCCTGCACCCCTCCATCACCCTATATGTAACCCATCCATCTACATTGCTCAGTAGCCTAGTAGTCTCCGTAGCTGGAGAAGCAGAGTCCTAACTAAGTAGGGGGAGAAACAGCTCCTGTCTAAGTTTGAAAAATTCAATGCAGCTTAAAAGTATGTAGTCAATGGATTCAATGTGATTAAGGTCGCAATCACATATTCTGTCTGAATATGGAATACCAGTATATCTACCTTTCAAGACTGCAGATGGTAGAGCGTTAAGACACACCAACATAAAGGTGTGTCTATATTTAGGATATGTTAGATCACAAAAATCAATTGGGATGCTAATTGGTAGGAGAATGCCACCTGTGAAGGTTGAGCAAACTCTTCTTGACCTTACTGCTGAACGTTTATAATCCAGATGTTTCAGATGAATTTCAATCAGACGTCTGATCTTATCGACATTTATGTTCCCCATCACAATTCCACTGAAATCCCTAGGCACATTAGTTTATCATTCACCAGTTTATCCCAGTTGCTCTTATGATGGTCTAATTTAATAAGACTGAGCAAATTTAGCTATGGATCTGATTGTAGGATCTTTAACTTTAAATTAAATGCCCTGCTACATGCCTTAGCTTTGTAAGAGACTTCACCCACTTCAGCTGACCACACAATTGGAGCCCTTGAGTGTACCACAAAGAAAATAATCCACACGAAAAACAACAACATGGCGGAGGTCCAGAGTCGGGCAATGAACGACACAGGCAGAGACTGGCTAGGAGGCGTGACAACGCAGTGACGCAGCGCGGTCGGGGCCAATGAGGACGGAGACCAGTGCTGCGGCCATTGCATAGCCGAGCACCATGAAGGTCCACCCAGAAGGAGTCGCTGCCGGAAGAAGATCCAGCTGAGACACCATCGACTCGAAGTAGAACCAACCCACCGTGAAATAGAGCAGAAGAACAAAAAAAACCCCAGCAACAACAACACACCCTGCTCGGGTGCCTGGTAGGCATTCACCTCCCCCCTGTACTATGTGGCCCTAGTTAGAAATGTTGATTGCTTCTCTGTAAACCGCTCCGCGCCTTCGGGAAGGAGCGGTATATAAACTGAAATAAATAAATAAATTAGCGGTCAATCCATATCCTCAGTGACAACTTCTATCTATACACCAACTGCATATAACAAAATGGCCAGTTACAGAGTTAAATACTATGAGTGCTGAAGGTATATATTGTCCCCATGGAGTATAAAAGAATCTAGTGATTGCTTTCCCAATGCTATTTGCAGCTGTTATTACCGATGTCACATGAGTTCTCCACAAGAGAAGAAGAAAAGAGATTGGATTTATACCCTGCCCTTCACTACCCAAAGGTGTCTCAGAGTGGCTTACAAACTCCTTTCCCTTCCCCTCCCCACAACAGACACTTTGTGAGGTAGGTGGGGCTGAGAGAGCTCTTGACAGAAACTGCTCTTTTTCAAGAACAGCTCTTATCAGAACTATGGCTTGCCCAAGATCATCCAGCCAGATGCAAGTGGAGGAGTGGGGAATCAAACCCGTTTCTCCCAGATTAGAGTCCGCGCATGTAACCACTAAACCAAACTGTTTCTCCACCAAACTGGCTCTCAGATCAGCAATGAACAATACCCTCAAGTATTCAAGATCAGCAATGAACAATACCCTCAGCAATACCCTCAGCAAAGATCAGCAATGAACAATCAGCAATGAACAATACCCTCTAGTATTTAAACTGAGTAACCTAAGCAAACCAGCCATCGTCCATTTATAATCCCTTATTTTCTGTTTTCTACTAAAAAATAACAACCTTAGACTTTGCTGCATTAATTACCAAATCTTCCCTACAGTGGTATTTAGAGAACAGGCAGACCTACTATGGATCTAGACAGCAAGACAGTGTCATCTGCATATAAGAGAACAGGCAATTTCACCGATGCGAGATAAGGGGACTGGCAATCCTCTTGTAACAAAAATTAATTAAGATCATTAATATGTAGATTAAATAACAGAGGGGCCAAAATGCATCCTTGCTTAATGCTTTTATCTAGTGAAACAGGATCTGTCAGTACTCCTGAAGGGCTGCACCTAACATGGGCTGGAATCACACACACTAAATAAGAGACTTTCAATCCACTTTTAATGCACTTTCAAGGCACTTTACAGCTGGATTTTACTGTGTGAACTGGCAAAATCCAGTTGGAAAGTGCATTGAAAATGGATTGAAAAAGGATTATTTAGTGTGTGTGATTGCAGCTATGGGCTGCTGGATGGTCATAAAGCTGACGAATTAAGAAATAAAATATGTTCATCCATAGATAGTTTCCCCAATTTTGCCCATAGTTTATGTCTAGGTATAGTATTGAAAGTGTTTCTAAGATCCATGAAGGCTGTACTTTATGATCCCTTCTTATTGCTGGCATATTTATCAATAATAAACTGTAGAACATGGCAGTGTTTGCTTGCACTCACTCCCCATTGGAAGCCAGATTGTCTTGTTTTCTAACCAGCTTACCCACACGCCATACAGCAGGGATGCATAAAATTTACTCACAACTGACAGCAGGCAGATAGGGTGGTAATTACAGGGGTCTGATGGGTCTCCTTTCTTGTGTATTGGCACAATGATAGCATGACAACAAATTCTAGACATTATACTTGTATCGTTAACTTTTGTAAAAATTGGTGCTAAAACTTCTTCCCATCAAGTTGGGTTTGATTTAACTAATTCAGCGGGAACCATGTGTCAGACCCCCAGTCTGGTTACACTCAACAACTCTCTCTTGGCAGTGATAAGTTTATTATATGCAAGATCCAGAAAGTCACTGTGTTAAAACTAAAGACTTTTGGCAGGTACAAGCTTAATATAGATAATTCAAAGAAAAGCCCCTTCCTTCCGCAAGCATTCATACCACACCTAATGTTAGCATCCCAACCAAGTGAAAGATATATGTCTTGGTTATCTGCAGTCCAAGCTGGTACAGAGAGGGTCTCAAGGACACCCTCCCCTTGGAAATAGTAAGGAAGGAAAGGAGGTCGACTTGTGAAGAAAATTATGTCTCCTAGAAGCAAAACGTCCCAGTCACTCACTAACTCACTCATGCACTCAACACTCCTCCCCTTAGGAATTCCCTCCCCCCAATAACTATGGCAATCAAAGCGAGCAAAGTGTAGCATGGTTTGACACTGTGGTGGCTCTCCGCATCCTTGGTATTGTTCATACTTTAGAAAGTGTTACATCTTCACGGACAACGAATCTCCATTGTATTGTGAATACTCTCTTCTAAGAAAAAACTGAATATATGGGACAGATAATATTTCTCTTACTTTTCTAATAGATATGAAGGGTGGGGGGAGGAATCACTAAGGTATAATTCCATGACTGCTTTAGAGGAGGAGTAGAAAATAAAAATGACACAAATGTATTAGTATCGCTTTCTAGAATCTTCTTCCAAAGGAGGGTTCTATTATGTGGCTGACCAGTAAATGTACAATATTATTTATGGTTGGAGAACTGAATGTATAAATGAGAAAAAGTGTTACCCACTTCCTAAATAAAAAATTATTATAAACACTGCATAATTATCTTACAGCTAAATAAATATCTTTTGCTAACTTTATTTCATATTCCTGTGTTTTTCTTTACATAGATTAGATTTAAAACGGCTTTATTTTGTTTTTTAGATTGTGGAATCGGTACTGTATTTGTAGAACAAATACATTGAATTATAAAGAGTTTTTGCAGTATCTTGGGATAAATTTGGATAAAAAAAAGAAAAGAATTATGGAAAATCAAGATTCAGGTAGGCATTCATAAGGAGATTGCCTGGCACAGCCTTAATCCGTTATTTTGCTAAATATAATGTAATTTCTGAGGCTACAATAAGCTTGAGGACCCATGAGGAGTTGAGGGACGGAGAACAATTTAGAAACCACATAGTGAGTTTATGACAAATATGATTTCTTAAAATAGACAATAAAATCATTTCCGCAGTTCCTCTAAAAACTGGTTCAGATGCTACTGAGGAAAAGCCACTTGACTTGAAATGCATTAGATCTTTAAAAACTAACAGACCCTTGCATATTTTTGAGGTTTCCTCTTTTTTATTTCCAAAAGTAGTATTTGACGTATGGTTTTCCCTGTCTACATTCTCAGCCATTCCATTAAATTTCAGATCAGTGTGCTGGCACTCCCCCACCCCAGAGATAGAGAAGTCTGAGTTGAATATGATGATCAGAATTGGTGCTCTAAGGTAGCTCAGGTAAATGGTCAGATCCTCAAAGAATGAGTGCTTTCAATTAATTTCTATTTTATTAGCCAAGTATGTAAAATAACATGAGAGATGCTCAAGAGGCTATAGCAAAGTACCTTGTTGCAGTCTTGCTAGTTCCAAAACTAACTGAAAATTCCTAATTTAAAAGACCAAGTAGCAGAACAGAACAGAAACCTTTATTGGCATTACACAGATAACCAGACAAAGGCAAAATTTAAGGGATAGTACTAAAACAACGACAACCAATATTCCCATTATCTTAAAATACAAAGCAATCCTAACATGGTTTACGAGATTTACAAAGTACTACTCTTGACTTCCATACATATTTAAAAGACCAAGTAATTTTGCGAGGGAGTGGGAAATGGCTGCTCATCTGTCTACTTCTTGATCATTAGAAAATGCTTATGAGAATGTAATTGTCCAGTGACTGAAGGAAAACACTTTTAAAGATGAGATCTTCACCAAAAGCACCTAGCTTTCTAAACTTGTCTTTCCAGAAGAATTTACTTTCAGTGTTGTTTTAAACATTGAAGTCAGCGATAGTATTACTCATAATGATGCTGCACATGTATTGTTGAGAGAAAGAGGAAGAAAACTTGGATCATAATAGCATTACACCCTGCCAAGGTTACATGATTAAACTCCATGCTTACCATGAGTGATCATGAATATACACTGGACATGTGTCGGTGTGAATATTGTTCACTCTCCAATTCAAATTCAAATTGTCACTAAATAGCCTTAGTGTAAAGAAGAAAACCTGCCCTCTGTCACTTCTCACTCCTACAAATTGCTGGCCTAGATGTGACGCCAAGTGTAAATAATGTGTCTTATAAAGTCAGACAAGGATCTGAAAGAACTAAGTCTGAACCCCCAATTTGCAATGGGAGGTTGCTCTCAGCCTACCTACCTCACAAGGCTGTTGTGTATCTGTATCTGTTGATGGATGTACGGCCAGACACTGCCCCAGCTATTTTGGGAGAGGGTTTGGAGGCCATGGTTGGATGGTTGAAACAGAGCCATTTGAGACTGGACCCATCTAAAATGGAGGTTCTGTGGGTTCAGAGTTAGGGTGCCAACTCCCAGCTCCTGATGGTACTCCTTTAACACCAGTGCCGACTGTCAAGAGCCTGGTTATGTTTCTGGATGCCTCCTTATCAATGGAGATCACAAATGTTGCTAGACTGTTGTTCCTGATGTAACTGATCAGGCAGCTGGGTCCCTTCCCGTCTCGCCCTGACCTAGTCACAGTTATCCTTGGAATGGTCACCTCCAGGTTAGACTAGTATCACTCACTTTGTGCAGGGGTACCCTTGAGATTCACTCAGAAACTAAAACTGGCCCAGAATGCGAAGGGGCAGGTTCTTACAGGAACTCCATTGACAGCCTATATACAACCAGTCCTTCTCCAGCTGCACTGGCTCCAGGTTGAATACCAGATCAGGTTCAAGGTTCTGGTATTAACCTTTAAGGCCCTAAACAGTCTGGGACCAATGTATCTATGGGACTGCCTCTCTTGGTATATCCCCAAAGAGTATTATGCACAGGGGAGAAGAACTTACTGGTGATCTCTGGCCTGAAAAACATCTGGCTGTCCTCAACCAGAGCCAGAGCTTTTTTGGCACTGGCACTGGCTTGCTGGAACTCTCTGCCAAATGACATCTGTGCTCTGCGGGACCTAATGCAGTTCTGCAGGGCTTGTAAGACAGAGATGTTCCAACAGGCCTATGATTGAGGATTGCAACAATTTTCCATCTAGCCTGTCTTCCTTCTCCCTCCATGGGGAAAAGGACACTGAATTGTGTGCCTCATGCACCCTCTGTAAGTTGTCAGTTAAATTGTTAAACTTATTTTAATTTCTTTAAGTATGTTGTTCCCCGCCCTGAACCCTGTATACAGGGGAGGGAGGCCTATAAGTCAAAATAAATAAATAAGTAATAAAATGGAGGCGAGGACAATGATGTAAGCGACTTTGGGTCCCCATAAGGGAGAAAGACAAGATATAAATGAGGTAAATAAATAAATTTCAGTCTCAGGATGCCATTGGAGTGCAGTCTGGTCCTAGTTATATGGATGACATTCTGTTGGTAAGTGGACAGACTGCTTAGAAGTGTGTGGCCCACCATGTCTAGACTGGACGCTTGCCCTTCATCTTGATACCAGCAGCCACAGGCTGGGTTAATCATATGAGTCTAGGAGGTAATAAATGCCTCTCTGAGGGAGGTGTGATTCCATCTAGGGATGTGCAGCAGAAAAAAAACAACATATTTTTCAGATCCAAATTTCATGGAGGACATAACTATTGGTATTCCAGATTACTCAGATCTCCAATACCAGTTCAGTATTTGGATTCAGGTTTGTGGGTGGATTCTGAAAGTATTCGGGTTCATTATTCTCTGTGGGGAATCTTTCCAGGGGCTGGAGGAACAGTTTTTTGAACAAATGACACCAAAATTGCAGTGGAGATGTTGCAGTGGAAATGTTGCTAAAGAACCCCCAAGTTTCATTTGAATTGAACCAAGGGGTCCAGTTCTGTGGACGTGTGAACAAGGTGCCAGTAGCCATTCTCCATTGTTTCCTGGGGGGGGGGGGGAGAAATCCATGCTTTCTCCAGAGCAAGGAATGGCCAAAACACACCCAAGAGCAAGAAACCACTTGCCAGAAGCCTCCCAATGGAAACAGAACCAACAAGCTCACTAGAACCAATGTGAAGCCAAAGAATTCCAGCAGAACCACAGACCAATGTGGCAAGCCCAGCACATCCAGTGTCATACCAGAGAATACAAGCAAACCAACTGAAGCAAGGAGAAGGAGTCCAGCCCAGCAGAACCAATATCAAATTGTAGAAGCCAAGTAAAGCTCAGGGCCAATGTGGCAGTGCAAGCCCAACAAAAGCAGTGTCAAACCAGAGAATCCCAGCAGATGCCTTCTGGCAAGCTCTCCCTAATGTGTGATTTCCATTTGTGTGTGACAGCTGTCCCCCTCCTTCCTGTTGCCTGGAACATCTGCAAAAAGCAGCCCCCCAACCCCCTTTAGTTTGGCACTTTAAACCTCTGGCCCCTGATACTGCCAAATATTACCAAGAATATTCAGAATCAGGATATTAATATTGACTGGGATTCTTTAATGTTTATCTGGATCTGGAATATACTGAAAAATACTGAGCATCCTTGTGTGGGACACTTTGATAATGTATTTCAAGAGCACTACATAGCTGCTGACCTCTGTCATTGGTAACACTATACAGAGTTACTAAACTATAGCTTTCTTTAACAGTGCAGAGCCAGAATTCTTCACCAGAGAACAAGAAAAGCCAATCAAAACTACACTCTCCTACTACTCCAGAATATAATTTGACAAAAATCCATCTAAACGGCGTTGCAAAGGATTTTAGAGAGAAGGTATGGCCTTTGAGAAATTCAAAAGTTTATGCACACATCACAGTCATTTTGTTTACTGAGAGAAGACAAATTGCAAATATGTGGAATTACTGGTAAATTGCCTCTTCTTTAATACCCACTTCCATTCAGATGATTGATTTATGAATTTAATTTTTTTAAATTTTTATTTTAATATTTTAATAACATCTTTCTTACATTGTGGCTCCCAGATATGCAGATGAGCATTCAAATTCAGAGATGCAGATAGCAAAGGAAAGAAAAGGGATGGGAAGGAAAGAAAAGGGATGGGAACAGGAGAGAAACATGGGGCCATTCTTCAGTCTTATATTCCTACATTTCAGGTAGTATTATTGAGATTTGCAGGCAAATCCTTTGCAGAATTGCTCTATTCTAAGCCCATTGAATAGCTGCATAGGATTGCATGGTTGTAGCCATTAATCCTACAACTAAGCAGAGTGATAAGATATCAAATTCTCAATTATGTATAAATCTGTCATTGTAAACAGAAAATGCTCAGAAAAAAAAAGAAAGCACTGACTCAGGGAACATTATATTCTGTCTGATTTATAATCACATCAATGTTGGATTTTAAAAAGCATTTATAAGACTTGGAATATATTATGACATACCTTTGTGTGACAAAAACCAGTCATTGCTTTCAAGAGGACTTCTGATTTGAAGGACAAATTAGCACATAGTAATACATTTTGACCTGTTGACTCACAAAAACCTTACCAGGATCTAGTTTACCAAGTGGTCATTTTCCCTGTTAAAACTGTACCTTTGTAGATTTGCAAGCTCCATGAATGATTTTATCAGCACAGGTGACAGAAAACAGTACATCCTAAAGTATTTCACAACATGGAACTCTGATTGGGTGGTTTATGTAATCAGATGTCTGTGTGACAAATTATATGTGGTTAAATCAAAAAGGGAAATTAAGGTGTGCATTGGGGAACATAAATACCTTGCATAAAAAAACAGGTGCACCATTGGTACTTTTTTAGAACATAATCATGCCCCAACTGATTTCTTCTTTTGGGCTATCTATATTCTATTAGCCAAGAGGCCCCTTCTGTGTGGAAACTTATTTCTGCCAACAGAGGGCTCACTCTCCCCCAACAGCTTTTCCTACATAGTCATAGACCTTCCTAAGTTTGCAGAAAAACCAAAAATGTAAACAAATCCCTTCAGGGAGGGTTGAATTCCCCCCAATACCTTTTGAAAGGGCCTCTGCAGGGATCTAACTCCAGACGTCAACGGTGAGAGATTAGAACGTTTTTTTTTGGGGGGGGGAAGGCTTCTAACTGGCTCTGTCAGTAAAAGGAGGGGGAGGGCCCCTTTCCAGTTCTATTTTGGCCTTTCAGGGAGGGAGCCAGTGCCACGCTGGGGAATTCCTAGAGGTTTTGAAGTGGGCTGTGAGGAGGGCTGGGTTTGGGGAAGGGAGAGGCCTCAGCTGGGTATAATGCCACAGAGTCCACCCTCCAAAGCAGCCATTTTCTCCAGGGAGACAGACCTCTGCTGCTTAGAGTCCAGTTGTAATTCTGGGGGGTCTCCAGGTCCCACTTCGAGGTTGGCAACCCTAGCCCTGGCAGTAGTCTAAGGCTGCCAGGTCCCCCCTGATTTGCATGACTCAACTAGGCCTGGCTGCTTGCTACTGTTCATCAGCAGCCACCCTATGAAAGTCAGTGAGGTGCAGCAGTTAGAGCTTCAAAGTAGGGTCTGCAAGACCCAGGTTCAGATCCCCATCTTGCAGTGGAAGCTGACTGGGTGATTTTGGACCAGTCACATACTTTCAGCTTAACCAACCTCACATGGTTGTTGTGCAGATAAAAAGGAGGCGAAAATAATGTAAGCTGCTTTGGTCCCTACTGTGGAGAAAGACTGTAATTTTCTTAGGTAGAGACTGTGGGGGAGGAGTGTGGAGACAAACAGCTGAAGATAGAGAGGCAGATAAAGGTAGGTTGGCTGTTGGGTGGGAAGGAAATTGTGTTGCCAACTCCAGGCTGGGAAATTCCTGGACATTTGAGGGATGGATCCTGGGGAGGGTGGGATTTGAGGAGGGAAGGAACTACAGACCGAAATGATGCCATAGACTCCACCCTCCAAACCACAAGACCTCCACAAGAACTACCATTGCCAGCCTCCAGGCAAGGGAGGAGATCACCCAGAATTACAACTGTTGTCCAGGTGACAGAGATCAGTTTCCCTGGATAAAATGGCTGCTTTGGAGGGTTGAGTCTGTGGCATTATACCCTGCTGAGGCTGCTTGTCTCCCCAATTCTCACTGTGCCAATAAAACCAAGAGATCAAATGAAGTGAAAGTGGCATGCAGTCTGGACACTGCCATAAAATCTGACAATCAGTCACAGTGGAAGTGGCATGCAATGCAGATGGGGATTTCTGTTCCAACGTGGGTTTGGTAAAACAGCAGAATGAATGCTAGATGCAGAATGGGCCTGAATCACACATACCTGGTGGTCTGTAAAGTCTATGCAGTATGCAGTATGCAAATAGAATTGTGCTCATTTCTTTCTTGGCCCTAGCTTGCAACATACATGCCTGTCAATTTTGAACACAAAGGTTCACAAGATCTGGACTCACCTGCAGTTGCGCCTGATCACACAGTGACGGGCTGTGCCTGCAGCAACTAAGGGCTGTGTGAGCTTGCAACTGCGCGTCAAATTCCTCCGAAGGGAATAGCCTCCTTTCCCCTCCACTTCAACAGGCGCATGTGACCCCAACCTATGTGTATGACATGAGTCAGGCAACGTGAAGTCACATGTAACATTAGAGAATATTAGCAAGTGCTCTGAGACACAATTTGGTTTGGAAGTATGGCACAGGGGAAAAGGGCTTCCTTGTTGGCAGATTTCAGGAAATAATCCAATCCAAACTTTGGAATTTGCTTTCAATGAATTTACTGCAACAGGATTTTGCAAAAGGCAATAACTGACTGCAGGCCATTAATGCAACAGAGAGGCCTTTAGAGCACAAGCACTAACACACAGCAGAGAGAGAAAACAACAAGAGGTAGGTTGAAGTGCAAGAGAAAACATTCAATAAACCCTAAACACTAGAGAATGCTCCACAGCTCCCCTTAGGGTACAAGTGGACTAAACTTTCAGCAGCATTTACAGTAACTAGACCTCTTAGCAGGCTGTCACTTCACCCACGTTCCTTCCCACACTCTTTTCCCAAGATGAAGAGGAAAGTCTGAAGAAGTGAGCAGTGACTCACAAAGGCTCATACCCTGCCACAAATTCTGTTAGTCTTTAAGATGCTACTGAACTCCTGCTCTTTTCTACTGAAGAGGAAATTATGTGAGTCTTATTGTCTAAAACAGCTTCCCGGGCTTGCTTTCTAAGCACTATCCATTATTTTCTTTGCAGCTGTGTACAGTCTATCAGGACCTTGTAAAAGCCTTCAGAGCATTTGATGTTGGTCGTAGTGGATTTGTTTCTTTGGAATATTTAAAATCAGTCCTTAACACGTTTATATTTCCCATACGAACTGATGTTTTTCAAGAGCTAATGAACAGGTAAGAGGTTTGGTGTTTTTCTTTGGGAAATATATTCTGGCATAGCATCCATATGCCATCACTGTTTTGGGGGTGTGATATCCATACTTCATCATGTTTGCATTGATGTTATAATTTCATGTTTTGTTGTGTAGAATCTAAGGCTCAGTCTATTTCTTTGAGACTCAAGGCATATTACACAATTAACAAACAATGCAATATGAACAGTATAGAACACCCAGCCATAAGATGATAGCGTTGGAGAAGAGTGCACTGAAAACAGTGTAATACAAGTTAGTGAGGTGGACCCAGCCCTATCCTTCCATTCCACTGAGTGAAGTTTATTTATTAATTTATGTATTAATTGAAACCATTTGGGCTCAAGTTTGAACCCTTCCTTCAGTCTAGTGAGACTTCCTTCAACTTCAGTGGCTCTTCCACTTCCATTGGAAGAAGAGCCACTTTAGTTGGAGGAAGGCTCCTCAGGCTAGAGGAAGGCTACTTGGAAGGATTTATTGGATCCCACAGCAACATCTGGGGAACGTCGTGCTACCATCTCCGATCCGTCCCATCCTGCCCATACAGCGCACCAAAAAACAACCACCTACCTGGGTGGTTCTTTCGATTGGGCCGCGGCAAGTGCGGCTGTGGGATCGCCGGCGCGTCCTTGCGCCGGCGCATCCCTGGCTCCTGGCCGAACTGCGCATGTGTGAGCATGCGCAGTTCGCCAGGCTCCCCTTTCCACCGTCGCATTCTCCCCGGCATCTGATCGTGCCGGGGAGCGACAGCGCCGCGGCGCGGGGGATCCGTGAGATCCCGCTGCGGCGTCTCAACTGTGATGCGGCTCAGATTAGCCGCAGTTTGACCGTCCTTTTCCCTGCCGTGTGGCAGGGACCTTACTCTATCAAATCTGTAAGAGATACAGTGATAGGTTTATCAATCTAGTACAATCATTGGTTAACCAGGTGTGCCAAGCACCTGTAATATTGAACTGATTAAGGCCTACAAACAGTTGTAATGGAGAAATCAGGTGGCACAGATACTTTTTAAATGTGTTTCAAAGATGGACTGTCACTTAAATAAAAGGATTATAGTATAACAGGGTTGTTTTTTTACAAGTGTGACCCTAGTTCAGCAGTTGCCAAGAGAGATCATTCAGTGGTGTATTGACACTCTCCTGTTCTCCCCCCCCAGTTTATTTATTATTTGTAACATATATATCACATATTATGTTCATACATTTATAATTGCGAGTCACTTTTTTATATTGTCTTGTCTAACCATGTATATAGCTGCTTCTATCTTTTTTCAAATACATAATATTCCTGTTTTGAAAGCTAGAAAAATGAATCCTTTAAAAAATGTTGGTAATATTTTACCAAATTTGGAAATGATCCTCATTCTGGTTTTCCTCTTGGCCTAACACTCAGCTATTTTCAGCTTCTTATTTTGCCTCACTAACCTCATGATTTCCTTTTGCCACTCTTTCAAGCACATATCTGATACAGTGGTTCAGCTGTTCTCAAACAGATATAACAGTTTTGCTATTATTATTGTTTCCAGTGATCCAGTTCTCCTGAACCAAGGTCATTGCAGATTAGGCCACTTAGATAGGTCTTTTTAATTTGCAGACATCATGTTTATAATTATCTTTAGTGACTGAATCAGCTCTGTCAGATAAAAGAACAGAAATTG
This sequence comes from Gekko japonicus, assembly GCF_001447785.1. Taxonomy (NCBI): domain Eukaryota; kingdom Metazoa; phylum Chordata; class Lepidosauria; order Squamata; family Gekkonidae; genus Gekko; species Gekko japonicus. The sequence goes on along the minus strand of NW_015172632.1, from coordinate 72,649 downwards.
ACCAGGGAAGGGAGGGGAGATTTTCTTTTATCAAGATAGGTATAATATACTTCTGCCTCTCCATCTTCCAGTTGGGGCAAGCTAGCACTATGTGATCCATTGTCTCCACCCTACCTAGGCTACAGTACATGTGCTTAAGACTACTGGTCATGCAAGCCGAAATAAATATATATATATATATATATATATAATTATCTTTTAAAAGACCTAAGAGGAGATACACAACTCTCTAAACATCAGACTGATGTCATAGCCCATTGAAAATTGTAAGCTGTAGTAATATTTTATTTATTTATGTATTAAATTTGATTTACTAGGCCGCCCTTCCCTACAGGTAGGGCTCAGGGCGGCTTACAACAACATACAACTACATTAAAAACAGTCCAATAAATAACAATAAATAAAAACAGTATATATACAATACTTAAGATGGTGGAAAATCCTAACTACCCAGCCTCTCTGGGGGGAGGGGCTATAAGGAACCACATGAGAGTGTCAGAAGAAGTCCCATCGCTGTCCTCAGCCTGGCGGAACATCTCTGCCTTACATGCCCTTTGGAAACGTAACAGCTCCCAAACAGCACAGATGTCTTCCGGCAGAGCATTCCACCGGGCAGGAGGAGACCTTTGATAAGTGCCGTGGATGCAGGATGCAGCCATTTTCCTACTGCAGAGAGCTTGTTTTTACACAGGTGAGTATTAAAACATGTAATTCTCCACCTGCAGTTTAAAGTGGTATGGAGTGCTCCTCATTCCTCCTGCATTCTGCCACATGTACAGATGCAGGCCTTGTTTATACCAATCCTAAGAATATTTTCCTGGGAGTAAGCCCCACTGAATAAAACAAAACTTAATCCTGAGTAGACCTGCTTAAGATTGCTCCCTAAATCTGGCTAAATTTATTTATTTAGAACATTTCTGTGTTGCCTTTCCACCCAAATAACAGTCCCCAAGGCAGTGAGATTCAGTTTTGACAAACAGTATATGGGCTTATCTGTAAAATACAATATTTTAAAACAAATATGTTTTTTTTTATCAGATTTGGAATAAAACTGTCCAAAAGTATGGCTTGGGAAAGATTCTTAGATAAGTTTCAAGACCCCATTATATTTGATTGTCGCCACGCATGTCCTACAAGAAAACACCATCGGTAAGAAAAAGGTTCCAATTGTTTTTCAAAGCTTCTAGTCCATGTGCTCGCTTCGGCAGCACATATACTAAAAAGCTTCTAGTCCATGATTTCCCTAGAGGATCCTAGCTTTAACCTTTACCCCATCACCTAGGACTATTTCACATACTACATAGCAGAGGACCAGGTTTGCCACTTGAAATGAAGCCACAGCCATTACTGCATTAATTCCAGTTCTTACTCTTCATCTAAAAAAAAAAGTGTTATGAGAGAATGCACCTAAAACTCCAGCAAATGCAAATACTGCAAAGAAAGACAGTAGTGGTGGTCACTGATCAAGCAGTCTTTCAGGGAGGCTTGCCTGTCATTACTGACCTTCTCATAACTCACTGATAATTTTCTGAAAGTTCCCTAGAACACAGAGGAGACTGGGCTTTGGGGGCCTTCACCCCACTTCTGTGAGGTCCCATGGGCTCTGCTGTTCTGACTGTGATTGTTCATTAAGATCTTACTGAAAATTAGGGCAGTGTTTCCTAGTCATTACTTCTTATGTTTTCTGTGTTTCTGGTCTGTCAACGAAGCTGTCCACCGAAATCATCCCTATTCTCCAGTGTCTTTTAAAATGTCCTCAGTGTATAGTATTATCTGTAAAACACTGATAGTTTTTTCCTTAAATTCCACAACTAATACCATTTGTTGGGGAATTTTAGAAATATAATTCCACTGATAACTGGATCATCAACAGTGCAATTCTAAGGGGAGTAACACCTGCGTAAAGCTCTGCATAAGCCTGAACTACAAATCTTCCCACTTTCTCTTAAGATTAATATATCCACGTTCCGTATGCATTAGTACAGAACAGAGTTTGGGAAATATTTTATTTATTTATTTATTATTTTATCAACAAAGTCTAATTCTGGGTGTAAGCTTGCGTATGCAGGCACACTTTTATTTATTTATTTATTATTTTATTTATATCCTGCCCTTTTCCCCAATGGGGACCTAAAGCAGCTTACTTCATTCTCTTATCCTTTTTATCCTTATCCTGTGTAAATGATATCCTCATAGAACAAAAGGACAAACAAAGAGCTATGTCTAAAGACTATTCCTTTCAGCTACAGATTCACTCCCACCAATGGAGGCTGGCAGGTCAAGGATCAGGAGATAGAACCTCTTGAGTTAGGAGCCAGAACCTAGCAGAGCCTGGCAGATCTGAGATAAGGAGACAGAACTGATGGGAAACACTGTGTTCTTTGAAGATGTCTAGTTATTGCTTGTGTTGCATAGGTGTCAGATAACTCAATGTTTTCTCATTACAGAAGCAGAAAGTTAGACGAAGCTTTCGCAAGTGACCGTATTCTCCTAAAGCTGCACGGACATATCCAAGATGCATATTCATCTCTGAAGAAAGCCTTCCTCATGCTTGACAGAGTGAGAAAAATTATCTATAGGCATTACTTAAACTTGTTTTTGGTTTCCTGCAATATGTTGCTAAAGCAGTAGAACTTTAGAGAGTTTTCATAAATTATTAATTTTCTGTTCTTGACCTTAACTGCACTGAGGTTGCACCGATAAAATAGCCTACAAAGGTGTAAGCCCATAGCCAAAAAATCCGTGGAGGACTGTAAGGATATACTGGGAGGCCTTTGTAAGTTAATGCGAACCACCAAAAACTGAAGTACCTCTAGTCTATGATGCTTAAATTAATGGGCAGCCCAGTCATCAGCCCTATGGTGCCAGGACAACACTGATGCCAGCATGACCCTGCTGTAGCTAGTTGGTATTGTCAGCTCTGTCCACAGCTACAAAATCCAAGAATCTACGAGCAAAGTAACTCCATAGTGATATCACCAACACCCAACAATCTCAGAGTGGCATGGCAATGAAGCCACTGTGTTAGTAATATGTGGAGTAAGCCAATAAACATATCTTGATGCCAACAAACCTTCATGACTTCACCTTGCATCCACCCACCCACCCAAACAACAAAATAAGGGAAGAAACAAAGGCAGTCGAAGTAGGCACCCTATGACTACCACATTTCTTGGATTGCTGCAGATGAGGATTCAGATCTCCTACAAACACATGCCCTTTTGACAGACGGATACATAGGAGAGGAAGCAGAAAGTCTGTTCATGGTCAGGTTATTCCATAGTCTGACAGGATACTGTCTCAAGCTCTTGACTGCTGCTGAAATGCATGCCAGTCTTTTGCAGAGATCTGAGTCCCGGGGGGGGGGGGGATAATCTACCTAGACCAAAGGAAACAAGTTGCCAAAACCAGGACTGCTAGTCCTTGTTCCGGCCATTGTAGTTTAGCATGATTAAGCTTCTTCTGCCTAAGGAACTACTTATAGAAATGAGATGACTGACAGATGTTCCTTTCTTATGATGGTGAATCTGTTGGGTATAGTGTACTAGCTCTTTCCTGACAACTCCACAATCCTGATAAAACCACCCTCTGCCAGACTGAGTTGTAATTTTTAAAAGTCGGTTGAAAGCAGAGATTTAGGGAGCTGGGATATGCTGTCAAAACACTTCATGGCATCAGAGCCACCTCTCATTAGTTCTTGGTGCAGAGACAAAAGGACTTACTTCACCAGGGGAAGTTCAAAGCAGAATCAATCATTGCCTAACTCTTTACCAGGTAAGAACATAAGAAGAGCCCTGCCAGATCAGACCAATGGTCCATCTAGTCCAGCATCTGTCTCAAACAGTGGCCAACCAGTTCCTCTGGAAGTCCAACAACAGGGCATAGAGGCTGAGGCCTTCCCTAGATGTTGCCTCCTGGCTCTGGGATTCAGAGGCTTAGTGCCTCTGAATCTGGAGGTTCCCCTCAGTCACCATGGCTAGTAACCATTGATAGACTTATCCTCCATGAATCTATCTAATCTCCTTTTAAAGCTGTTTATTCCTGTGGCCATCACTACATCCTCTGGCAGCAAATTCCACATTTTCATCAGTCTGTGTTAAGTAGTATTTCCATAAGTCCATCCTGAACCTACTGCCCACCAGTTTGATTGGATGCCCTCGAAAAATTTATCTTTGTCACCTCTCTCCACCCATGCATGGTTTTATAAACTCTATCATGTCCCCCCTTAGTCATCTCTTTTCTTAACTAAAAAGTTCCAGACTCTTTAGCCTTTCCTCACAGAGAAGGTGTCCCAACCTCCAAATCATCTTAGTTGCCCTCCTCTGTAGTTTTTCTAGCTCTGCAATAGCCTTTTGGAGGTATAGTGACCAGAACTGTACACACTATTCCAAAAGAAGCCACACCATAGATCTATACAGGGGAAATACAATATATTGGGGGTTTTATTCTCAGTCCCTTTCCTAATAATCCCTAACATAGAGTTTGGCCTTTTTCACTGCTGTAGCACACTGGGGTGACACTTTCATTGAGCTATCAACTATGACCCCAAGATCTTTTCCCCTCTCAGCCTCAGCAAGCCCATAGCCAGGAAATTTACAATTGGGGAAGGCACTGGGGAAACTGGTGGGGCGTCCTCCAGTGCCTCCAATTATCAGTAGCACGCTGCCTCCCTCCCTACCTCCTGAGCTATTAGGCATTGCAATAGAGAGGAGGAAGGGAGCAAGCGGGGGCCACATTGTGGAGTCCATGCCAGATGCTTTCCCACTTCTTGGGTCTGCCATGCCTGGTGGCTTCTCCTTAGGCTTCTCCTAAGGCAAGGATTGAGCTGCACCCCTGTACTGGGAATCGGGGCAATTTGCGGCCACCCATTTTGGAAGGATTATGCCCCCTGACACCTCTGGTGAGTTCGGCTGCTTTTTACTCACTGATCATGGGAAATGGGAAAAGTTAAAAATAAATGCAGAAACCCACCCGTGTGGCAATATCTTTCCTTCCAACCCTGTTTCAGAGATCCCTCTTGCTCCAAAAGCCTTCCCCTTCCATGCTCCCTCCAAGCAACTCTTTTGGTTCAGGCACAAGGCTTCTCCACCCACCACCTTCTTTCCCCAGATCTCTATAAGAAATCATAAACCTTCTTTGCTACAACTGCTCAAAAGCGAAATTCCTCCTCCGACCTAGCTTTTTAAAGTTCCATGCACCCAAGCTTCAAGCTCCCTCCCCACCCCCTGCCATTGCAAGGAAGGAAGGACTTTGAGCTGGCTATGGGGCTAGTGGTGGTGCAGCATAGGAAGCCTCACAAGGTGGTGGGGTGGGGGGCTTTAGGGCACCTGGTGGGGCTTTGGGGTACACAGTAGGGGACTCAGCCCCCAAAACCCCATTGCTGTCTAATGCCCAGAGTCTCAGCAAGTTCAGACCCCATTAGCCTACACTTGAATTTGGGGTTTTTTTGTCCCAATGTATATCACACTTTCAGTATTGAACTTCATTTGCCACATAGTTGTCCAATCACCCAGTTTGTGGAGGTCCTCTTGGAGCTCTTTACATTCAGCCTTGGTTTTCACCAGCCTGAATAATCTGGTGTCATCTGCAAACTTGGCCACTGCACTACTCACCCCTAGTTCCAGATCATTAAATAGTAACAACCCCAATACCAATCCTTGTGGGACCCCACTGCTTACTTCTCTTCATTGGGAGAACTGTTCATTGATTCCTACTCTTTGCTTCCTGTCATTTAACCAGTTTTTAATCCATAAGAGAACCCATCCTCTTATCCTATGACTGTTAAGTTTACTCAAGGTCTTTGGTGAGGTACCTTTTCAAAAGCCTTTTGAAAGTCCAGGTATATACTGGGTCACCATTGTCTACATGCTTTTTCACTTTCTCAAAGAGCTCCAAAAGGTTGGTGAGGCAGGACTTCCCTTAGCAGAATCTATGCTGATTTTCCCTCAGCAGGCTTTGTCTCTCTATATGCCCAACAATTTTATTTTTGATTACAGTTTCTACTAATTTGCCTGGGACAGATATTAGGCCAATTGGCCTGTAATTTCCTGATTGCCCTCTGGATTAGGGGTGTGCAAAAAAAATGCTGGTATTTTTCAGCTTCGGGTAAATCAGACCCGAAAAATATCGGTAAATGCTGAATTTCCCCAGTAAAATACCGGTAAGGTATTCGGATTGGGGCTATATTCGGTATTCCTGAATATATTTGGGTCCGATTTACACCACCTGAGGGAAAGGAGGCATGTTAGAATGCTTTCTTTCTCTCTGGTAACCCCTACAGATTTCCCTGTCAATGTTATTCCCCGCCAGTCAGCTGGGAGTAAAATTGACAAGGGAAAGCCTGGCTCTCTGCCTCCCCTTCTCTAGCTGACAGATCTTGGGGAGGGAAAGAAAGGCATTTAAACATGTCCCCCCCCACTTCCTTGGGCTTCTCCACAATAGCAGAGAGGCTCAGGGAAGGAAGGGGGCATGTTTGCCTGGCTACCCTCTGTATTTCCAGCCTGTGCACCTTGGCTGGGGAGACCGAGGGCAGCCAGGCAAACATGCCAGCTTCCCTTCCCGATCTTTTCCAGGTGCCCTGCAGCTGCGGGGCGTGCCTGGAAAAGATCAGGAAGGGAAGCAGGCATGTTTACAATCTTGGGGAGGGAAAGAAAGGCTTTTAAACCCAACAGCTGACTGGCGGCTGAGGCAGCTGTTAAGTTTAATGAGACTTTTTTCAGTATAGCAAAATGAACCTGAAAAAAAAAGCCGGATAATTGCAGCTTTTTCGGGTTCAGTTATACCGGTAGCCAAATACAGAATTGTGATCTGTGTTCAGCTTATGTGATACCCAAAAAATACCGACAAGGTATTTTTCAGGTATTTTTTCGGTTCGACTACAGTTGAATGCACACGCCTGCTGTGGATCCCTTTTTAAAAATTGGTGTCAAATTTCCTACTCTCCAGTCTTCTGGTACAGCAGTTGAATTTAGTGATAGGTTACATATACGGGTTAGTAGATCAACAATCTCACATCAGAGTTTCCTAAGAACTCTTGAGTGTATGCCATCAGAACCTGGAAACCTATCACTTTGTAATTTCCCCAGTAGGTCTAGAATTCATCTCTGGTCACCTCAATTTGACTGAGTTCTTCAGATTCTCTTCCCAAAAACAGGGTCTGTGTACATGCCCCACAGTTTCCACAGTGAATGCAGAAGCAAAAAAGTCATTGAGCTTCTCTGCCATCTTTCTATCTTCCTTTAGCAATCCCTATATTCCTTTGTCATCCAAAGGCCCCACTGCTTCTCTGGCTGGTTTCCTGCTCCAGTAGCCCTACAAAGCACCAAGAAGAAGAAGAAGAAGAGATTGGATTTGTACCCCGCCCTTCACTTGGAGTCTCAGAGCGGCTTACAAACTCCTCTCCCTTCCCCTCCCCACAACAGACACCCTGTGAGGTGGGTGGGGCTGAGAGAACTCTGACACAAACTGCGCTTTTTCAAGGACAGCTGTGCCAGAGCTTGTGACTGACCCAAGGTCACATCAGCAGGTGCAAGTGGAGGAGTGGGGAATCAAACCCGGTTCTCCCAGATTAGAGTCCAGACACAAACCACTACACCAAGGGATCACTAAACCTCTGTATATAGCTTTTGTAGATTAATCAATGAAACAGCTTTGGCTGTACAATCACCGATAATTGCCTACTATTTCTGTTAAAGGAACTCCACACCAACATCTTGTTACAACAATATTCTTCACCGTCACTCCATCTCAGGGAGGCATTCACTTTTCGGCTTGGCTTGATGACGTTGGTTCTTCCTGGGCTGCTTTGAATCGTAGCGCCGCACTGCCACCACCTGGCCATATTGGCCCATTACAGGCTTCTTAATGCTGAAGAGGTCTTTTTATCAGGCTTACAAGCTTACGAGCTGGACATTCCATTCGCCGGCTAACACCTCCCCTACGGGGGTTTAAGTGTGCCTACCCTCTCTAAGGAGTGGTACCCATTTTATCTACTCGAACCGCTGGGTGGACGGCGAGCTGGGGACAAGGCTGGTAGCTCACACCAGCGCGGGCTAGAACTGACAGCAACTTTGTTCAGTTCAGATGTTAACCAGAGGATAAATCCTCTGTGCCACCGCTCCCTAAGTTTGGCTCAGCCACCATTTTGGCTCCATTTTTGGCTCAGTCACAATTTTAATGTTCTGGTGACTGCCAAAATGGTCCCCCAAACTTTTTCACTAAATCATTAAAGGGGAAATTTAAAAAAAACTTTAGGCTTCGAATTCCAGTGTCTCTCTTTACATGTCAATTTCATTTTATTCTGATGACCCCCCCCCCCAATTTGGTTTTCATGGAGCACTGAAATCCTTTTTTCTTTTTTGTTTGCACTGGGGATGTAGCTGTTTGCTTCCTCTCCAATCCTCCTTTCAAGTCAAGGGATTGGGGAAGTAAACCTCACCCAGCAGGGAAGTAAACCTCACACAGCTCCTTTTAAACTTTCCCCCATTGTTTTAATTTTTTTTATTCAGCAATCTGAGACCAGTTGACTGTAGTACTTAATCACTGCAGACTCTAATCTGGAGAGCCAGGCTTGATTCCCCACTCCTTCACATGCAGCCAACTGGGTGACCTTGGGTCAGTCAAAATTCTTTAAAAGCTGTTCTCTCAGAGCTCTCTCAGCCCCACATATCTCACAGGGTATCTGTTGTGGGGAGAAGAAAGGAAGGAGATTATAAACCACTCTGAATGAAGGGCGGGGTATAAATCCAATCTCCTCTTCTTCTTTTTCTTCTTCTTCGTATCACTATCGCATTTCATTTGTTTATTAATTATTTGTAGGGATTTATAACCTTTATATGTCTTAAAATATTTGAATAAATTCTTCATGATATAAATTAATATTTGAATGATCCTTAATGTTCTTTTATACCAGCTTGTGTGTGTCTTTATAGAATCAAGATGGAAAGATCACAAAAAATGAACTCCGTCGTATTTTAGATTGTATCATGTTCCAAATAAGTGATGATGACTTTGAAGAACTAATCAAGATCATTGACCCAGAGCACACTGGGGAACTCAGCTACAATAAATTTTTAAACCTGTTTGAAGACCAGGATTCAATAGTAAGTGTTCATATGTACCTACCTAACATCTACAAAAAAGTACTGGGGCTAAATTATTTCTTTATTATTTATTTAGAACATTTAAGTACTGCTTAGGGTGTTTATAGACAGGACATGGGGTTTATTAGTTTTACTCTTTGCCCCCTTTCAACCAGAAGACCACTAAGAAAAGACTGGGGTCAGATGTCATCATCTGGCATCTGGCTTTAGAGGTTTCTGGGGAAATCTAAATCCTGCCCAGGACCTTTCTGCACCTATTCTGTCCCATGTTGATAGATCAAGATGGATAGCCATGTTAGTCTGTCTGTAGCAGTAGAAAAGAGCAAGAGTCCAGTATCTGAAAAAGTGAGCAGTGAGTCATGAAAGCTCATACCCTGCCACAAATTTAATTAGCCTTTAAGGTGCTACGGGATTCTTGCTTTTTTCTACTGTTCCATACGGATGGACACAAACCATGAACCAAACCACGAACCAAAGTGAACCAGGAAGACATTTCGTGAACCAAGTCAGTTAGTGATTTGTGGCTCTACAAACCTCATTGAAAGGGATTGCAGTCCCTTTAAATGGGGTTTGCAGAAAGCCAGAAAAATAGCTGAGCAGTGGGGGAGCAGAATTGGAAGAGGCCATATAGGCCATCTAGTCAAACCCCCTGCTCAATGCAGAATCAACCTACAGCATCCCTAACAAGTGTTTTGTCCAGCCACTACTTAAAGACTGCCAGTGAGGGGGAGCTCACCACCTCCTTAGGCAGCTGATTCCACTGTTGAACAACTCTTACTGTAAAAAAGTGCTTCCTACTATCCAGCCAGTACCTTCCCGCCCTGAATTTAAATCCATTATTGCACATCCCATCCTCTGCTGCTAACAGGAAGAGCTCCATGCCCTCATCTAAGGGACAGCCCTTCAGATGCTTAAAGAGAGCAATCATGTCCCCCCTCAGCCTCCTTTTCTTCAGACTAAACATTCCCAAGTTCCTCAGTCTTTCCTCATAGGGCTTGGTCTCCAGGCTCCCAGTCACCCTCGTAACTCTCCTCTGCACCCCCTTTGTTCTGTCCACATCCTTTTTGAAGTGAGACCTCCAGAACTGCACACAATACTCCAGGTACGGCCTGACCGATGCAGTGTACAGCGGGACTATGACATCATACAATTTGGATGTTATGCCTCTGTTGATACACCCCAAGACCACATTTTGTCACTGCATTACACTGGCTGCTCAGATTTAACCTTTGGTCTACCTGTATTCCCAAGATCTTGTTCACACACACTGCTACTCAGAAATGTATCCCCCATCCAGTATGTGTGTTCCTCATTTTTGTTACCCAGATGTAGAACTTAGCACTTATCCTTGTTAAATTGCATCTTGTTCACATCTGCCCACTTTTCTAGCTTGTTCTAATCTCGTTGAATTCTATCTCTATCTTTTGGAGTGTTTGCTCCTCCTCCCAATTTGGTGTCATCTGCCAATTTAATGAGTAGCCCCTCCACACCCTCATCCAGATCATTTATAAAAATATTGAAAAGTACTGGGCCCAGAACTGAGCCCTGTGGCACCCCACTGAACACCTTTCCTCCATTCAGATGAAATGCCACTGACAACTACTCTCTGAGTACGGTTCTCCAACCAGTTCCATATCCACCTAACTGTCCTGGAGTCCAGTCCACAGTTCCATATCCACCTAACTGTCCTGGAGTCCAGTCCACAGTCCTTTAGTTTACCCATCAGAATATCATGGGAAACTTATTATTATTATTTTACATTTTATTTATTAACTGCCTAATTCCCATGATTGTGGGGCTCTAGGCAGTATACAAATTTTAAAACCATAAAAACATAAAAACTGTATCCAGCAAATTATCCAGTAATTAGAGCAAGTGGCAAAAATTTCTAGTATTTCCCTCCCATATCTAGTCTGTGGGTGCTTTGTAAGCACATGGGAGGGAGTAAGCTCCACCAGGAGTAGAGGATCCAGGTAGGGTGCCAGCCATGATGTAAAACTGTCACTGTCCTCAACCAAATGCCTGGTGGAACATCTCTGCCTTGCAGGCCCTGCAGAATTGCATAAGTTCCCGCAGGGCCCTGATGTTATTTGGCAGAAAAAGGCCCCGGCCCCGGTCAAGGACAGCTGGTTCTCTCTAGGGCAAGGGACCACCAGCAAGTTGTTCTGTGAAGAGTGCAATGCTTGCCCAGAGGTGTAACGGAGGAGCCCTGTCAAAAGCTTTACTATACAAAGGCTGCGGTCACACGGAACAGAAGCCACACAAGTGAGACGGAAAACAGGCGGAGTTTCCGGGCGCGATCTCACCAGCACATCTGGGAAGCGTAGCACTCCAGTGGCTCAACCGAGGCTTCCAGCCGAAACTGCGTGGCAAAAAAACTAGTACCTTGGAGGTACTAGTTTCCGGAAACTGCGGGGCAAGGGCGGGCGTCTGATCGCATTTCCAGTGGCATCCGGTGCCCGCCCATGTCCCCTTGCAAATAAGGTGGGGTTTTTTTTGTCCAAGTCTCTGTGGATGCGCATGCGCACCCAACGGAGCATGCGCATTCGTCATGTACACAAAAATAAAACACAGTTTGCCGCGGTGCGCGCTTCTTCATTGCGCGCCGGCTTGTCCTGTGATCGGCACCTCTCCCTTGCCATGGAACCTCCACGGTACCTCCACAGGACCTCCACAGGAGGTCTGATCGCATAACTGTGCAGTAGTTTGCCCCAGGGCAAACAGCCACGCTTCTCCCCCGCAGTTTCCTGCCCGTGTGACCGGGGCCAAAGTATAGTTTTGGGCTATGTCAGGGATTTTGCCCTGTTTGTGATTTGCGAACAAAACTTCATGACGGTCCTTCTGTTACAAACTTCCATAAATTTTTAAGGCAGTTTGTGAATGAAGCAGAAAGCAGGGGTTTAAAGGGAATCCGAGACCATGAAAGCCGCAAAAACTTCAAAGGGACTGCAGAAGACTGGTGAAAAACAGCTATCTTTTAAAGAGGTTTAAAGGGACTCAGAGTCCCTTTAAACCCCTCCTTTCTGCTCCATCCACAAACTGCCATGAACTGCTTTAAAAGTTCATGGAAGTTTGTGACAGTAGACTGTCATGGACTTCTGTTCTCAAACCACCAACAGGGCAAAATTCATGGCGTATTTAGCTTCATGGTTCAGTTCATGCCCATCCCTACTGTCTCATTTTGGACATTCAACTCTTTCATCCCATCTTTGAAATTAGAATCCTACAACCCCTCCTTCTCCCTCTTTTTCTGGGATTTACCAGCATCTCTACTGTTTCCTTTATGATTTTATAAATATATAAAATAAATAAATAAATAAATAAATATTAGCTTCATTATATCATCCATGATCTTTTCTAAATCTCAGCACCTTGTTGTATATGTGAAAAGAGATTGGCATTTTTTATAAATGCCTTTGATTTTGTATCACTCTCAAGAAACAGTACAGTGGAAACAGTTTAATTCATATTATTTAAACAGACAGATTCCAAATGGATTAATGGTACAAAGAAGCCGAAAAAGCCATCTGCTGTCCTTGAAGCTTGGAATATTGTAAGTAGCCTTTTAAAAAGTAAGATTATTTATTTATTTAGATGTATAATTGTGCTACATAAAATGCTCTAACTCATTGAAAATGTTTGAATTCCCTTGTCAAAATTCTTGCATATTAGGCAGAAGACGTTCTAACTGAGCAAATCAAGGGATACTGGAATGAATTTGACAAAGCTTTGCAGGCATGTGACCCTCGAAGTACAGGTGTTATTAGCAGAAATAATTTCCGAAAAGTTCTTCAGATCTACTGTCCATCATTAACCGATGACCATATTACTGCGTAAGTTACAGATACCAGTCCCTTCAAATGTATTTATTTCTTTCTGTATTTCATTCTTGTCTTTATCTGAAAGTTTATCATAAACAGATGGTTTTTCATCGGTTTAAATATAGTACAAAAATAATCCTCTTTTATTTATTTATGTACATTAGTTATAGTCTACCTTTCTCACTTGGACTCAAGGTGGACTAAGTCAGTACAATACAATCGACAGGATGGGACGTTCAGTGAACAATGCAATAGGAATTAGGGTTCTACAAGCAACCAGAAGTCTAAAAACAGAACTGAAGCAAAGCATACGTATTAATATGATACATTAAGTGATGCAAAAATTACATAGTAGAATTCTAGTTTTAGCAAGCTCTACACAGAAGTATTGGCCATAGTCCCTAATAATTTATCCAAGGAACTTTGTGAAACATGCGTAGAAAAGTCTGTGTAGAAAAGTCCTCTTGAATATTGCCTGCATAGAAAAGTCCTCTTGAATATTTAAATGTTGCATAGTTTGCAGAAAGCCAAGAGACTGGGAGGCTTCCTAACCTCCTGAGTCAGGCCATTCCATAAGGTGGGGTCCACAACAGAGAAGGCGTGTGTACAGGCAGTTGTTTATTTCGCCCACCTGCAAGTTGGCACCTGCTGAAGTGTTAGCCAGATTGCCTTATTTCTTTAATAAGATGGTGGGATTTGAATATTAAATGGCAATGGCTTAAATAAAGGGAGCAATAACCTGTGTATACCAGAGTCCATTTTATCCAGATCCTCAGAAATAGACATAGAGGCTAGATCTTAAATAAAATGATTTCTTTTACTAATAATTCTCACATGCAATATAAAATAAAATAATCACGCACTCAAGCGATACAGAACTAAGAAATGAGATAGAAAAGTACAGTGACAGTTGCACTAGCAGGCAGGTATTGTTGATTGGGGTGATACTTTACCTGTCCGACGCGATGGGGCGATCCTGCAGCAAAAATAGGGAAAAACACTAGGGAAGGGGTCATGTGTTGACCAGCAGCACATATGGTAGACTCCAGACAGTGCTAGGAATGGAGTCAGCAAGGTAGGGTGGGGTCAGGTAGGTAGGAAAGAGAGAGAGAGAGAGCAACGGGCAAATGCTCTTCCTATATACCCTATAAGGGGCTTATGGCGTGTGCCACAAGCCCCTTAGTCCCTAGGAAGATGCTAGAAAATGCTAGTTGCTTAATGGGTCAAGAGAATGGACTTAAGTGTTGGGCAATTGACATAATGTTTACTAATAGTGACACCTCTTAGAGTGGATGGCGTAAGACAAAGGAAAGGAAAAGACAGTCATTCCAGGTGCTTAGCCAGTTGTTAGAGTCAACGATCTGACGATCTGCAGCTGCGTTATCTTGATGGGTGGTGGGTGTGCTTGGCCGCTCCATTAATCTCATCATGGTCAAGCTCTATTGCTTAACTTAGGGATGAGTATGTGCAGTTCTTAGTGAAGCTAGGAGAAGGGGAGAGGGAAAGGGTGCCTGCATGCTGGAGAAGAAGTCCTTCTATGGAGTCCTTTGCAGGAACACTCAGGCTTCTTGTGTAAAGCATGGCTTCTTCATAGGGAACTGCTGCTGGCTGCTACATGCTTCTGGTGTCAGGCAGGTTTATTTGCCTCTGGCAGGGATGCAGGGGTGAAAGGCATCGGGTATGTCCATGGGTCTATGTCTGGCTGGCACACTGCTTCAGGGAAAGGCTTCCCTCGACTGGGTACGTGTCTACAGTTTGTGAGGTTGGCACCATTATCGAGTTACTCCACAGTTCAGTCCCTGGCACACTTATTGTACAGTCCAGCTTACAGTTATAGTCCATATCCTTATAGATGCTGCATAAGCTGCACTCGTTCGGGAGGCTTACTCCTTCAGGGCCCTCCCCTCGGCGGAGATCGCGGGCATGGAGTGTGTCGGCCTGGTGCTGGAGACTGAGGAGAACTTGGCCATCTGGCTGGTGTACCGACCACCTAACGCACCGACCAGTGGCCTGCCGTCCCTGCTCGAGGCCGTGTCCGGCTGGGCGTTGGAGCACCCAAGGCTTTTGGTCTTGGGTGATTTCAACGTCCACGCTGATGACGCGGCCTCCAGCC
>NW_015172632.1:50787-56460 GCF_001447785.1 Gekko japonicus | reverse complement strand
CGGGGACAGAGAGGGGTAATAGGGGAACAGCAGTCCCGGTGGCGCCCGCTTGAGTGTGGGGTACCGCAGGGGGCAGTGCTTTCCCCGATGCTTTTTAACATCTATATGCGCCCTCTCGCCCAGATTGCCAGGAGGTATGGGCTGGGTTGTCATCAGTATGCAGATGACACCCAGCTCTATCTGATGTTGGGCGGCCGGTCAGCCTCTGACCCGGAAGATCTTCACCAGGGCTTACAGGCCGTGGCTGAGTGGCTCAGGTTGAGTCGGTTGAAACTAAATCCAGCGAAGACGGAGGTCCTGGGCCTGAGTCGAAACGGTTCGGGGTTGGGGCTCCCTCTCCCGGCCTTCGGCGGGGTGCCTTTGGTGCCTGCGTCGGAGGTGAGGAGTTTGGGAGTGCTCCTGGACTCCTCCTTAACGATGGAAGCCCAGGTAGCAGCCACTGCCAGATCTGCTTTTTACCATCTGAGGCGGGGTCGGCAGTTGGCTCCCTTCCTCGACCGCGAAGACCTGGCTACAGTGATCCATGCGACGGTCACCTCAAGGCTAGATCACTGTAACGCTCTCTACATGGGGCTGCCTTTGTCGCTGACCCGGAAGCTGCAGCTAGTGCAGAATGCAGCAGCTAGGCTGCTGATGGACCTCCCCAGGTGGGAGCACATCAAGCCTGGGTTGAAGGCGCTGCACTGGCTGCCTATAGCGTACCGAGTCCGCTTCAAAGTGCTGGTGCTTACCTTTAAAGCCCTATATGGCCTGGGTCCGACCTACCTGAGGGACCGCCTTTCCCCATATATACCCCCAAGGGCACTTCGGTCGGGGACCCAGAACCAGTTAGTGGTTCCGGGCCCCCGAGACGTAAAATACGCTGCAACAAGGACTAGATCCTTCTCAGTGGCGGCCCCTGCATGGTGGAATGAGCTCCCGGAGGAGATCAGGGCCCTGCGGGACCTGGTGCAGTTCCGCAGGGCCTGCAAGACGGAGCTCTTCCGCCAGGCTTTCACGTAGGGGCCGCCGCTGCCGCTGCCACCATTACCATCAACGGTGGTAAGAACACCGAAGTTGGGAGTGTCCTTGAGCGTAGTGCTACTAGAATGCTGCAATGAGTACAGCGGATGGGCTCGGACTAATTCTCGGACAAGGATGCCATCATTCTTTAACAACTTAAGAAGCACTTTACTGTTATTGTTGATTGTAATGTTTTTTGGATTTTACTGGATTTTATGTGGTTTTATGTTTGGGCTATGCCCCTTGTAAGCCGCCCTGAGCCCGCTTGCGGGGAGGGCGGGGTAAAAATACTTAAATAAATAAATAAATAAATAAGGCTTTTGCAGGGCAACAGAAGACCTTGGTCAAATGGGCAAAGCTGTCATGGCAGAGTGTAGGAGGAGAGGCAGTCTTGCAGATATGAAGGTCCAAGGCCATGAAATCCTTTGTATATGATAGCTAATACTTTTTAATTTTTTTATTTTTAAAACAAATAGATACAGAAAGTAACAAGTAATTATATATTGTAAACAATGAAAATGTTTTCTCTCCAACACCCCCTTCATTACATAAAAGAATTTTCAAAACACTGTCTATAAAATATAGTAATAATAACTTTTGTTGGAGTACATTTATATTCAACATTTAACATTTAAAATTACTTATTGTGCTTCGTCATTGCAACACAGTTATATACAAATTTTTAAACTACTTTTAATTCTAAATTTGTCTCCTGCTTCCATACAAATAATACACACTCCATCTCTCCTTGAATGTTGTAACTGATCCATCACTGCATACTCAAGAAGTTTGTTTTTCCACTCTTCTAATTGTGGGCAATTGCCTGCTTTACATTTTGCTGCACAAATAATTCTAGCCACTATCAACGTATATCTGAATATCTCTTCCAAATGTTTTGGCAAATTGCTGGGCAGTATGTCTAATAACTTACTCATAGCTTCCATGGGGAATTTAATCTTTAAAATGTTCTGCATTTTTCCATGTATTTCTTTTCAGTACCTTTTTGCTTTTTTGCACTTCTACCACATATGAAAAAAGTTCCATCTGTACCTTGACATTTCCAACATTTTCCTTTATAGGTTGGGTTTTTTTGCTTTCTCTATATCCTTTGGAGTTATATACCATCTGAAGACCATTTTGTACCAGTTTTTCCTTAATACCCAACTGGCTGTGAACTCGATGTCTCTTTCCCATAACAGTTCCCTTTGATGCATATATATCAGTTCTTTAAGGTTCTGCATCCATTTAATCATACATGTTTTCACTTCTTCTTCTGTTTCTAGATTGAGTAGTAACTTATAAATCCACTGTAACAAATGTTCTTTTTGTTTTGTGATCAGCTGTTCAAACTCTGTCATCTCTCTTAAAACTCCACCTTTGGTGTCCATGACCTTCTTTAGTCTTGAAGGTTAAATGATGATATAACAACCATTGCATATTTATTCCTTCATCCCTAATATCTTGCCATGACTTAATTTTCCCTGAGAATTTATCATGATAATCATACATTTAAAAATTGTTATTATTTCTGGTGTTCTCATCATGGTAGGCCTCTATTGGGGACATGAGTGCAGAATTTGGAGGGCTCAATAAATTTCAGTGGGCAAACTATATTCTCAACAGTCCATCTCTGATTATATGGCTTCTTCTTTGTGTTATAATCATTTTAGTTGATTTATTTCTCCATAAATAATTATGTAAACCTTCATCTAAATCCACTGATTTTAGTTTTATTATTCTCTGTCTTGGCTCTTTAATCTAGTCAGCAATCCAAACTAAGCCAGCTGCTTGATAATCTAATTTTACATTTGTAACCACTAACCCTCCTCCCTTTTTCTCATCTTGTAATACTTTGAAACTTGGTTTCTTGCCATTCCATATTAATTTATTTTTCTGTCTCTGCCATTCTTTCAGTGTTCTTTCTTCTATATGTATAGGTAACATTTGAAACAAAAAAAATTAGTTTTGGCAATACATTCATCTTGATTGCTGAAATTCTGCCCAGCCAGGAGATTTTTAATTTTTCCCATCTGGATAAATCCATTTAGCCCTGTCACATTTATTCCCAAATTTTTAATATGAAATTCTGTGCAACAGCCTACAAAACTTGACTGAACATTCAAGAAAATAAGGAAACATAAAGTACAACATGCCAATATAATATATATACATTTATGAATTTTAAGTCTTAAAGATTAAAATCCTTCTCTCATAATATATCCCTATGTATTATTGGAATGTTATTTACAATATCTTATACACGGTTTATTATAGTTTTATCTGAACCTTTTAATGATTTTGGGTGATGACTATGGTATAATTTATTCTGTGTTTCGTGCTGGTGTAATACTGTAATAAATAACTTTGAACTTTAATGGGATTGGTGGCAAGTTGGCAACTATACATTCTGTGTTTCTTATGATAGCCTTTTCTTGTTGTGTTAGAAACGTCAATATTATTTTGGTCTTCTTTTTGTTAATTTTGTAACTGGAGAAGGATCTGAATTCTTCAATATGTTGTATTACATACTGAAGCAATTCCTGGGGATTCAGCTTTGTCAAATCCACATCATTGTATAGCTTTTCATTTTAAACTCTTCACTGCCCACTTTTATTCCCTGAGTCCTGGTATCTTGTCTGATCTTTATAGCCAGTATCTTTATCACAAGAATAAATAATAATGATGACAAAGGACATCCCTGGCACATGCCTTTTTCAGTTGTGATTGCTCCTGTTAGTTTCCCATTTATTAAAATCTTTGCTTGCTGATTTGTATATCTAGTCGGCATCCAGTTCAACACCACAGTCCATATTCTGAAATACATTCAATAGGAAGAAGGGGCATGTTAAATTTCTCTGCATCCAAAAATAAAAAGCTGCTTTCTTTCTCTTCTAATTCACAAATTCAATTGCATCTATTATAAATTTATATAAATTATTATATAAATAAATTGTGGTAGTGTTGCATTGCGGCTTTCTTTATGTATTAACATTATATACATCTCTTGCAAAGCTGGAGGTATTGTCTTTCCTTCTTTATCTCATTCATAACTTTCTGTAACAGTATCATTAAAACTTCTTCAATATGTCTATAATACATTGCTGTCAACCCATCCAGGCCTGGTGCCTTTTCCTTTTTTATATTCTTTATTGTTGCGGGATTCTGGGACCCCAGGATTAGTTCCCTGGGACCCTCCGATTCCCCTAGGAGGCTGAAGTTGGTTCCTTATTCGCACTTCCTTATTCATTCCTTATTTATTACTTATTTGTGTAGTCATTCAGAAACACTAAGGAGAGTGAGTTGGAAAGCTCTGAACCCCAAAATAAGGTCTATACCACCACATATCATATACCCCCACATTCATAGGACTCTCCCCTTCAAGGGGACATATGCTGTATCCTGGTCCAAAGCACAGTTCTGGTGGCAGCTGCTCCAAAGTGCAGTGCCCCTAGGACAATCACACAAGTAGACACTGGGGCCAGACTGCACCCCAAAATAATCTTTGAACCACCCCAAAGGACCCATCCCCACCCTCTGGAGACTGTGCCCTGCAAGGTGACATACAGTGATGCCCGGTCCAAACACCGGTTCTGATGCCACAAGCTTCTGTTCGCAGGGCTTCCCCGAGGCCTGCATTTCAAAACAGATTTGAATAAGGAAGTGCCCCCTGCACCCAAAATAAGGATTGGACCCCCACACTTCATACACCCCCAATCTTCAGCGGACCCTCCCCTTCGAGGGGAAACATTCTGTGTGCTGGTCCAAAGCACGGTTCCGGTGCCAGTTGCTCCAAAGTGCGGTACCCCCAGGACAAACACACAGGCAGACACTGGGGCCAGACTGCCCCCCCCAATATTTGGACCACCCCAAATGACACATCCCCACGCTCTGGGGACTGTTTTGTTTTGGAGGGCAGTCTGGCCCCAGTGTCTGCCTGTGTGTCCTAGGGGCATTGATCTGTTACCTATACAAAGTCTAACCCTTGATCTATTCCTTAGTCTGAACAAGAGTTATCTCTTGTGCACATCTAAATCTCTGTTTCTAATAAAGCTTTCATGAAAAGACTATTAGGCTGAGAGTGGATTGACTCAAGGGTCTGACAGGTAGGTCCCATGCTGGGATCTTCCTCTCCCATGTTGGGGCACCCCAGACCGCCATGTTTGGTTGTCTCTCTGGAGCAAGGGATGGAGGCAGGGGGGCCTTTCCCACCCTACACAGCTGATTGCCAATCAAACCTCTCCAGCTTCTTTCCTTACCACTGCCATCCCACTAGAGTTGCCAACCTCCAGGTGGTGGCTGGAGATCTCCTGAGATTACAATTGATCTCCAGGCAACAGAGAGAAAATGGCTGCTTTGGAAGGTGGATTCTGTGGCATTATACCCCATTAATGTCCTTTCCCAAACGCCAACCTCCTCAGGCTCCACCTTCCAAATATCCAGGAATTTTCCAACCTGGAGCTGGCATCCCTACATACCACCTACCCCCTTGAGTAGCAGCTGGCCTGGCAATCAGGGAGGTCAGAGTGAAGGAGCCAGCAGCCTAAATTGCACCCATTGCCATTGTCACCCATCACAGTAGTGGCAGTTTCTACAGTGGGAGAATAAGCTGTAGTCAAAGGCTGCCCAGGACCACCGGCGTAATCTTCGGGGGGGCTGGGGGGCTTCAGCCCC
>NW_015172632.1:7180-49633 GCF_001447785.1 Gekko japonicus | reverse complement strand
CAGGCTGCACATCAATTATATGGTGCTCAGCTCCAAGGAGCCTGTGAGCACACAGCATGGGAAGGACTTCGCAGGAAATTATACCATCCCCACGCCATCCTCACATTGGCCACTGGGTTTGAGAAAATAATGCATATCTTTAACGAGCATTTCAAGCCCTGGTAATTTATCTCCCCCATTTTAAACAAACAGGGTAGCACCGGCTGCTTCTGAAGCAAACAAGGCTCATTTTCACTAATTACAGTTATATTGTGGCCCTCAGGCAAGCTAACTGGACCTCTATGTCAATGTCTCTAATAGGTACAAAAACTGCTGCATAAAAATGCAGTTAATTTTAAAATAATTTGAGATAAGTATTTCCTTTGGAGAACTGCCTGAAAGTCTCATCTGGCAAAAAATAAATAAATAAACTTTCTTGGGAATATTTAACACTCAACTGTTAGGATATAAATATTCCTTGCTGCTGCATATTTTAAATGAACTGCAGATTAAAATAACCGGAAGACGTCTAATCCGCTAAAAATTGAAGGAAAGTACACTAAACTGCAACTGCTCTGCACGGAACACATCCGCCTTGTATGGAGTCAGACCACTGGTCCATCTAGACTGGCATTTTCTCCTATGGTGGCAACAGGGCTCTAAGGGATCAGTAGAAAAAGGTCTTCCTCAACATTTGCTGCCTGATGATTATAGCTGGAGATGCCCAAGAGATCTTCTCTGTGTGGAACATGTGTTATACCTAGGGCTGCCAACTCTAGGAGGAGAGTTTTATTTTTATTTTTTGGGAGAGAGCATGCCCAGCATGATGACTCCACAACTACACATGGCACCTTGGCTCCACTGTCCATCCCCTCCAAGTTCTTTAGGGAGCAGGTCTATGTGGAAATAAGTCCCATGTTATTCAGTGAGGCTTACTCCCAGAAAAGCACCTTTAGGCCTTCAGCCTTTGTTTTAAATACATAGCAAACCTGTGTTTCTGCCATTTAAATCTACCAGGTGGACTAACCTCGTACTTAGTTCATACTATTGCTACATCAGACCCTGTTTTTTTTTTGTTTGTTTTTTAAAGATTCTCATGCTCTGAGCTGCCGTACTCGCAGTTGGGTGGGTGGGTGGTTATGTTGTTATCTGTAATGAATGCATGCATTAGCAAGCCTAGTTGTGATGGGTTTAAGGCTTCTCTGTTTATTTAATGCTTCCAATGATAGATCTCGGAAGAGGAGAACTTTTTGAGGGGTTGGAGGCTGTGGCGGATGGCCTGAAACAGAGCCTGCTGGCTCCCAGTCTGTATCTGGCATCCCCCGCCAGTGGCCGGGAGGTACCTGGCAACCTAGTATGAGCAGTTTCTGTCAGAATTCTCTCAGCCCCACCTACCTCACAGGGTGTCTGTTGTGGGAAGGGGAAGGGAAAGGCATTTGTAAGCCGCTCTGAGACTCCCTTGGGTAGTGAAGGGCGGGGTATAAATCCAATATCATCTTCTTCTTCTTCTTGTGTGGTGGGCTAGTTGTGGCAAATGTTAGGGAAGCTCAGTATTTCTGTATACAGTTGTAGGGGCTTTATTGCAATGTGGTATGGCCTGATACTATGTTCTTATTCCAGTGTGGGGGGCTTTCTAAGTTTCTAAGCAGTGTGCTAAGAAGGCAACTGTTCCTGGGGTTAGCCCAGCCCAGGGACATTGCTAGGGCGGTTCCCAGGCCTCCCTAAATTTCTGGGGAGCCCATGCCTAAATCCCACATGGGTCCACCTCCATAGATAGTGACCATGCCTGTGATATCACTAGCTCCTCCCTATGATGTCATTGGGTCCCAGTTCTTTTAATGAATTAGCAATGCCTCTGGCCCAGCCCCAGCCCCCCCCTGGGAAATTGGAAAGTCTACGCCCTTGCCCAGGACCCCCAGCATGTGGCTGTCCACCCCTTGCCCTCTGCCTCCTGCTGCTCCCCCTGCAGATGGGGGCTCTAGCAGCCTTTCCCCATTGAGGCTTGTACTGTGTGAGGAGGAGAAAAAAAGAGATGGAAGAAAAACAACTGAGGAAAAGGAAGAAGAAAGTGGGTGGAAAGAAGAGAGGAACAAAACAAAAGACAGGATATGGATGGAATGGAGAAGAAGATTTGGGGAGGTAATGTGAGGGGGGGAGAAAAACAGTGAAAAGAATAAAGGCAAAAAAGAAGCAAGGTAGAGAAATGGCAGAGACAAAGTGGGACCAAGGAACTGGCATTTCCATTCCTCTGATCTAGGATTACACATTCATTTTACTTGATAGTGTTCAATAAATGTGTGGATTGTTCAGGTCTCTGTGTGACTGGGGTTTGGCAGATGAGGCTAAATTCCCACCCCCTGTTCTTTCCTTACCTCAGCTGTCTTCACCATGCAGTTCACTCTGGGAGAAAGCTGAGGGGTTGATTCAAGGGGTTCATAGGCATG
Organism: Gekko japonicus; assembly: GCF_001447785.1. Classification (NCBI taxonomy): domain Eukaryota; kingdom Metazoa; phylum Chordata; class Lepidosauria; order Squamata; family Gekkonidae; genus Gekko; species Gekko japonicus. The sequence goes on along the minus strand of NW_015172632.1, from coordinate 47,210 downwards.
ATCCTGAAAAGGGAGGAGTCTCCAGGTCACATAGTCCTCCCATCACTGCTGGCATCTGATGAATTATGTTGTATGGACATACGTAATGAATGCAGGATGTAGATTGTGTGTGGGGGCTTGCCAATCAAAATGACAGATGTGTGGGAAAGCCAATCAGCAAATAGCATGCGTGGGCTGTCCCACTCATCTTCAGCTGTGCTCAAACATCTAGCTGGCTGCCTCAAGATGCTCCCAATGTGGAAATCGATCTGGGGGCCTTTGGCTAGTGTGGATGGCAAGACTGCTGGGATATGTGTGATGCCCTCTACTATGTCTTACAAACGTAAGAGCCTTGCTGGATCAGACTAGTGGCCATACCATTTCACACAGAAACCAACCAGCTACCCCAGGTGGCCAAAAAACAGCACCTAGTTCCAGCATGTCAAACCTTCTCAATGGATAATTGAGGTTGGAAGCACTTTTTAAGAGTGATGCTCTGGAGCTACCAGCAGGACCCCATTTTGTTTTGGAACAGCTCCTGCCTTCAGCCCAGTAAGTCAGGCCTTCTCTGATTCCTTGGCACAGATAGATTATTCTTTTTAAACGTATGGAGGTTTATATTAGTTTGCTAAAAGTTAGGTTCAGAACATAGTTTTTGATTTATTTTAAAAAACCCTGAACTGGAGTGAGTTATTTGTTATGCAAGAAGGAACAGGAGACTGTACTCAAAAGAAACATTCTGCCTCATGTGAAAGTGTGTTTTCAGTCTCCAGGTGTTTAGTTATTGTGAAACACAATGACTTCTGCCAGCACAAACTGATTTTTTTTTCCATTGGGCATTTTTTGAACCCAAGATACATTGGAATTTGGCTTGGGGTGTGAATATACCTCAAAATACACTTTAAGTTTTTTTCAGAGTGTTGTAGCAGTTGATCTTAGTGCTAACATCTGTTGTTCAGATAGTCATTCAGTTCAAAGCTCTTCATGGCCTAGGACCTACTTACCTAAAGGACTGCCTCTTTCCTCACATCTCTGTGTGCCACCTACAGTATTTAGTCTGCCACCTACTGACTATTCGCCTACTTAAAGTGGTCTACCTGACATCGGGCGATTCTGCGTCTGGCATTCGCTCCACATTTTCTCAACTGGGAGGAAAAGGTGCACCTCAAACCACATTCAGATACCTTGGGGCAACGCCATACTGACTGCAAAGTCACCCCTGAACGGCCATAAATCTATGCAGAAGGTACCATAAAACCCAATGATCAAAGAAAGCGAAAGCAGCATGTAGTGTAGAGGGTATCATAAAATCCGATGAGCAAAGAAAGTGAAAGTAGCATGAGATGCAGAGGGGAATTTCTGTTCCAACATGGGTTTTGTAAAACAATGGAGGGGAAAGCCAATGCAGAATCGCCTATCATCTAGAGACTGTGCCTTTTCAATTGTAGCTCATGGTTTGGGGAACAGGCTTCTTGAGGAGCTGAGTGCTGTCATTAGAAAACTTCAGGAGTAGGGTTGCCAGCCTCCAGGTGGGGCATGAAGATCTCCTGCTTTTACAACTGATCTCCAACTGACAGAGGTCAGCTCCCCTGGAGAAAAGGGCTGCTCTGAAGGGTGGACTCTATGGGATTGTACCATGCTGAGGCCCCTCCCCTCCCTAAACCCCACCCTCTCCTGGATCCACCTCCAAAGTCTCCAGTTATTTTCCAACCCAGACCTGGCAACCCTATTCAGGAGTCACTGCAAAGCCTTATTTGTCAGGGCTTTAAATGGGGTACAGACTGTGGACATTTGGGGGAGGGGTGTTAATCTATTGATTTTAAATTGTAGTGTTTTAACTTTGGTTGGTAAGCTGCCCAGAGCCATTAGGAAAGGTGGGATATAAATATTTTAATTATTAAATAAAATAAATTAATGATAGATTAAGAGTTTTTGGGACCTGACCTTCATTGGCACACTGATATGCTTTATATGCATTTACATACTTTCCCCCCCCAGGCAAGCATGTCACTATTTTAAATCTATGTGTTTTCTTCAGGCTATATCAGAAGTATCAAGATGATACCACAGAAGGGGTCCTCTACAGAATGCTTTTACATAGTTTAGGAGTTGCTGATCTGCCAAAGGAATTAGTGGCCATAGTAAACAGCCCTTCATTCCACAGAAGTCAGCAGAGAGAAGAAAAAAGGCAGATGGACCTTTCGGAAAGGTATTGTACAAGTCTTTGTGATTGCTAGTATCGACAGTTCCTGCTAAAGATTTAGAAACAAGTAAGAGATGTGTAAAATCCTCCTGAGCAGCTTCCTAGCCTCACTGAAATTTTTCATTTTTCTTGGAGGTTCCTCGGATGTTTTGCCTGAAAATGAGCCTCCATATTCTCCATCATTTCCAGCCACAGCCTTTCTTTCTTGTTTTTCTTCCCCACTCCCTTCCCCATCTTAGTCGGGAAAGGGCTTTGAGAGGCTTTAGCTATTTTTTTATTTTATTTTTATTTATTTATTTGGGACTTGTATCCCGCCCTACCCAATGGCTCAGGGCGGCTAACAGACGGCCATGCCGAGATTAAAATATAAAACAGTACACAGTACAGACAGTAAAACAATATTACCTTCATAATAAAATTTGGTGCTCTAATAATTTACATAAGGTGACCAAGATGCACTATGCTCCATAGTTAGGAGGGACAACCATATATATTGGAAAACATTCTCCCTCCACCCATGGGAGAGTCAGCAGTGGGACAGCCACAGAAGGGCTATCTCCACTTCACCCAGAAAATCCTCAGAGCCTAGATGGTTTCAGAGGGTATCCGTGTTGGTTTGCCGTAGAACCAAAGTAGCGCTTCAGAGACCAACAGGATTTTCAGGGTGTAAGCTTTCGAGAATCAAAGCTCTCTGATGAGGGGAACTTCAGCTCTCAAAAGCTTATACCATGAAAATCTTGTTGGTCTCTAAGGTGCTACTGGTCTTGAATCAGCCAGCAATGTGACCCCTCCTCTCTGCCATGGCTAGGAATGGAGTGCCTTGGAGCTGGAAGGCTGGCACCTTTAGTCTCCTTCTTCCCCCTCCCCTTGCCCAGCTGAAGGCAGTGAACTGGTCACAGGGGGAAGATAGAGTCATAGGGTGATTCGGCATCTAGCATTCGCTCCACATTTTCTCAACTGGGAGGAAAAGGTGCAGCTCAAAATCATATTCAGATACCTCAGGGCAATGTTGTACTGACTGCAAAGTCACCCCTGAACAGCCATAAATCTATGCAGAAGGTACCATAAAACCCGATGATCAAAGAAAGCGAAAAATGCATGCAGTGTAGAGGGTACCATAAAACCATAACACCCTCAAATTGCAGGTTTTCAAAGCAGGAGACCTTCAGAGGTTTTTCCATTCTTCCCCTTCCCTGCATTCAAAGGCCTGGCGGAAGAGCTCCGTCTTGCAGGCCCTGCGGAACTGAGAAAGGCTGCCACTGAAAATGCCCTGGTCCTGGTCACTGCAAATTTAACATCTCTAGGGCCTGGAATTTCCAGGAGATGACGCCCCCCCCCCGTTGTTTACTTTCGCAAAGATTAGCGAAGTCTCTAAATATGCGCTCAAACGCTCATACACGCCTTGGTAAGTCTTTCCCAAAAGGTTTCATCGCTTTTGTTTCCGCTCCCCCCCCGTCTCGCTTTTAAGTTTATGCACATGGGAGGGGCCCCTCCCCCGCTCGCTTTACTTTCTAGTTCGTGGGGTAGGAAGCTTTCTTTCTGAAATGCAAATATGCCTTAATCCGACTCACAGTTCATCTTCGGTCATACGACCTCGTTTAGCCTCCATTTTAACCGCTCAATCTCCAGTGCTTGCCCCGGTCAGCGTCACTTCTTCCATTCAGACACTCAGCAGGAGGACCATCGGGACGGAGAAGCGCCTCGATTCCCCAGCATTGCGCTGGCGAAGAGGCGACCTCTCAAAAGTCCCCAGCTAGGAGACTTTCAGCCAGGCTCCGTGGGACATAGCGATTCCTTGCCCCCTCCCTTACTGCTGGTGCACAGCTTTCACCCCCCGGGAGGTCCGGGAGGTGAGTCTGCTCAGCGTGCCGCCATAGACCGGAAATCAATAAAATATAATTTTTTTAAAAAGGACTTTCAGGTCTACTCAGAGCAACTATGTCGTATTGTGAAAACACTCAAGATAGACTATGTCTCACCAAAACCATTAGAAGAGGACCCTGTAATGAACATACTGTACTCATCTGATCCTGGCCCAGTTGCTATCCCATTAGTCAAGGGCATTAAAGAGATGACCCAGAATACGTGGGCTCACCCGGCGTCTAATACAGGATCCACTAGAAAGGTGAAGAACCTGTATAAGATCAGGAAGGAGGACGCTTACTTTCTGTATCACCATCCCCAACCGAACTCAATGGTAGCAGAGGTGATCCTGTCAAAACAAACTGGTGGTCCCCGGTCCTCCCCCCTGGATAAGGAGGGGAGAAAATTAGATATTTTAGGTAGAAAGATTTACTCTTCAGGGGTGTTAACCTTGAGAATTGGGAATTTCAAAGCCATTATCTCTGATTTCTACCAGTACATAGCATAAAGAATTCTTGTTGCTGTTACTATATGTATAATTAGATGTTTAGCTTCCTTGTCTTTTACATCAGGCATAATATTAAGCAGGAACATTTCAGGTTTAAATAGTATCGGTATCAAACATATTTTTGGTAACATTTCATGAACCCTTCTCCAATATAACATCACCTCTTTACACTTTCACCAAAAATGAAAATAGCTTCCCACCCATATCTTACATTCCCAGCATTTATCAGACATTCCAGGATACATTCTGGCAAATTTATCTGGCGTTGTATGCCACCTATAAACAGAGGTCATTTCGTAGAAAAAAAGGTGCAGGAGCTAATTAGCCTAACTCATTAGCATAGCTTATTTGTATTTGCCACACCCCCTGACATCACTGGAAGTGTGTCAGAAGGCAACACCCACCAATCAGGCTCCATCCCAAAAATCTCCAGGTATTTCCCAACTCAAACCTGGGTCTCTCAAATCTTTGTCTGGAACACTAACCACTGCACAACACTTCATGGGGCAGCAGCTGTTGAGCAGTAGCAAGTAGCTGGGCCTGTATGAGTTATGCAAGTTGCATGGTGTCAAGTTGTCCAGTGGCTGCTGTCAGGCCTGACATGCTCTCTCCCCCTACATTTTACTGACAGAAACCAATGTTTGAAGGCTGGAAATACTGCTGTGGTTGACAAACAATGGCCACTGAGAGAATTCCTTTCATATAGCTACAGATGCTGCTTCTATTATGCATGAGGGTTGACCCAATGTATTTTCAGCTGCCATTGATGGTGGATGGCAGTTGGCTAGGTACTTCCCTACTGGTCCGAATCTTCTACAGCTAACAATGTTTTCTCATGAAGGTGTTTTTGGCTGATGTCCGGTCAATGGAACAGCGATGGTGGACACTCTCCTCACAACAGAGGAGGGCGAATCGCACACCAGCGGCCTGGAGGGGTGCCACCTCAAGTGACACCCCTGCGGAGCCTTTGCAATAGGCTCCAGGCCAGGGGGCTTTTGAGGGGTAGCTTCTTCGATAGCATAATGCCAGAGAATTGAGGCTCCCCTCCGCTCCGACGGTCCAGTTGCTGAGTGGCCTTTGGGCATAAGCTGGACTGACTGGGACAAGTGCCGGAGATCAAGCGGAATGGCGTAAAACCGAGCGTGGTCAGATAAAACTGGCCAACAATGAACGTGAGTTCTGAATAAAAACGGAGTAGTTTGAAAAGCGATTCCCCCCCCCCGCGATTGGAAACAGAGATTGCAAAGAGGGACGCCTCTTTTGTGAATGAGCGGTTTAGACACAAAGGGGGAGAGGGGAGGAAGTAAACCGAAAGTGTTTTTTTAGAGACTTATCTGAATGGGAAAGATGGCGGCCCAGCAGAAAAAGTTTAAAACGAAGCCAGGCGGGCAGAGTCCGAGACCGGAAGAGGGAGCAGATGTCCTCAAACTCCTCGCAGATATGCTCAAGCCAGTGATGGAACAACTCGATGGTATTAACCAGCAATTGACTGTGATGAATAAAAACTTTGCAGCACAGCAGCTTCAGCTGAACGAGACGGAGAAAAAAGTGGAGCAGGCAAACGAGAAATTTAAAGAGATTGACACCACAAGTAAGAAATTGAAGAAAAGGATGGGAGAGGTGGAAATGAAGCAGAATTGCCAAGAGAATCGAGTCTTGCAGCTTCAGATGGAAAAAGCTAACATGATTCTCAGGGGTTCCTGAAATGGATCGGGAAGACTTGAAGAGGGTGCTCAGTGAGATCATCGCTCCAGTAGTAGGCTTAACAGTGGATGAACTAGTAAACGAAATGGAGACAGCCTATAGAGCTTACTCCAACTATATTAAAAAATAACTTACCTGGAGAAATAGTGGTCAAGTTTTCAAGAAGACAAACCAGAGATGCCATTTTAAAAGCAACATCAGCAACTTCACGGAAAATGGGAAATGTAACCATTAAAACTTTAAAGGACATTCCATTTGAAATTAGACAAAAGAGGAAAAATTACAAGGAATTAATTTCTTTTCTTCAAACTAATGGAATATCGTACAGGTGGGCGGTTCTGGAAGATGTCATCTTTAAGATCAATGATAGAAGGGAGAAGATAGTCTCCACTTTTAAAGCTAAAGAATTTTGAAACGTCAGCTGGGGACAGATGATGAGTCTAAAGAGGGAGACTTGAAGTCGAGTGACTCTGCTACCTCGGGAACGGAAGAGGATTCTGTGGCAGAAAAGGGTGCAGGACCTGCCAGAGTGGTATACAATTTTAGAGACAGAAAGCCGAAGTAAAGGCAGAAGGACTTGGAAAATGACCTTTTGAAGCAAAGAATTAAGAAGATGATCAGAGACTTCTCTCATAACAACTAACAAAATAACATACAAGAAGCGAATTGTTATAAGCAAGAACTCAACAAGTATATTGTGATAATAAAACTAATGGTACTAACATATTTACTAACAGTGAAAAGATCTCCTTCTCTTGGGGTTTTAGTCTAGTGTGGTTTGCTTTTCTTTATCCCTAGTTGTAGTCCCTCCCCTGTATTTCTTTGTAGTTTGTAGTATATGCAAAATAAAAAATATCCATACGGGGATTTTTTAAAAAAAAGATGTTTTTGGCTGACAAAATCAAAGTATAAATCAATCATAACTAATCTATTTAATTCTTGACATGACCAAATTTGTGGATAGTTGGATCCATAAACAAACAAGACAGATATTTCTACAAAAACTCTGAAATTAAAAACATTGTTGTTAGCCATTCAGTCATGTTCGAATGGCCAAAATATTTTGATCTTGTCAGCCGAAAACATCTTCATGAGAAAACATTCTTAGCTGAGGAAGATCTGAACCAGATCGGGGACTGTCTCCATAGGGTCTCATAGGGTATAATGATCCTCCCCAGTTGCGGGGGAGGGCAGGCTCCCATCATTGAAGGGAAGACAAATGACTCCAGAGAGGGGGGATTTAAACTTTAACCCCCCTCAGTTTTTGAAGTCGCTCTGCAGAGGCGGCACGCTCCTTTCAGATATTTTTGCCTGGCAGCAGGGCCAGCACTGGCCCTGCTGTCATGCAGAAGCTTCTGCTGGGTTCCCTTTCTCCCCCCCCCTTTCCTTTCACCTTGCTTGGAGGTGAGGCAATGGGAAAGGAGGGGGGGAAGGAATGGATCCCAGGTGCATCTGACTGTCAGGGGTGCTGGCATTCTGTCCCCTCTTTCAGGCAGAAGAAGCCCTGGATTCCCTTTGTCTTCCCTCCCTTTCCCTTCACCCCGCTTGGAGGTGAGGCAAAGGGAAGGGGGGAAGGAGTTTACTTGTTACTCCCGGAATGCCGTTCCTGCCTGTTCCTGCTCAAAATGACCCCTGCCTATAAAACATTTTATATAAATTATTTTTAAAGGCAACCGATTTTGTTATTTTAACATTTGTTTTCCATATTTGTAACCAATGGTCAAGATCAGTATTATAACCAAAATTTTGGGCCCATTTTAACATACATTCTTTAATCACATCATCCTCCATCTTTATCTGTAACAAATACACATACAATTTCTTCATTAATTTATCATTTGTTTCATATAAAGGTGTGTCAAATTCTGATTGTTCTACAATGAACCCTTGAGGTTTATCTTTAGCATATCTAGATTCTAGCTGTACTCTTGTCCACCAATCCAAATATATATCTTGTTCTTTTAGTTCTTCTTTGGACTTCAACCTATCTTCCTTTCCTAATAGATCATCACATCTCAGTACTTTTTTCTTCTCTGATAATATAGGTTGAATAAATGCTTCCACTGGAGAGACCCATTTTGGAATCTTCGCGTGTATTTTATAACTAATTCTTTCCCATACTAACAGCAATGCTTTCCTCACCAAATGGTTTTTAAAATATTTATGATTATCTGCTTTTTGATACCAGAGATAGGCATGCCATCCTAGCTTTAAATCATGTCCCTCCAATCTTTATAATATGTTCCCCAATCAGGAAGACCAAAGCCTGCATTCTGTTTAAAGTCCTTGTAATGCCTTCAATTTTATTCTAGGTTTTTTCCCTTACAATATTTTGTTCAGTTCTTGGAAGTATGATTGTTTCAGTAAAATTGGAATACTTTGGAAAATAAAAATAAATCTAGGAAGTATATTCATTTTAATTGCAGCTATTCTTCCCATAAATGACAACTGTAAGTTATTCCATTGCTCCAAATCTTTTTGGATTTCTTTAAATAGTTTCATATAATTATCTTCCATCAGAGAACTACATTTATTTGTCAAGGTAATACCTAACTATTTCACTTTACACTCTAATTGAAATCCTGTTTTCTCCGCCAGCTCTTTTATTATTGGTTGTGTTATATTCTTTGTAATGATCTTTGTCTTTTGTCTATTCACTTTCATTCCCACCATCTCTCCAAATTCCATTAAATTCTTCATCAGACTGTCTATAGAAGTGCTGGGATCTTCTAAAATAAAAGCTAAGTCATCCACAAAGGCTTGTACTTTATATTCTTCTCCATGTATTGTTGTTCCTCTAATACTTTTGTCTTCTCTGATCAGGTTATCTAATACTTCCAAGGTGAGGATAAATAATAACGGAGATAGCGGACATCTTTGTCTCGTTCCCTTCTCAATTGCTATCTCTTTCGTTAGATCTCCATTGATTCTCACTTTAGTACTTTGTTGAGTGTAAATTGCTTGAGTCAGCTTAATAAACTCTTCTCCAGCATCAATCTCTCATAGTTGCTCAATAATAAAGTTCCAACTAACATTGTCAAAAGCTTTCTCTGCATCTAAAAAAATTAATGCCATTTGTTTTTCCGGATGTGCTTCATAATATTCCAAAATATTTACAATTATTCTCACATTATTTCTCATTGTCTCTTTGGCAGGAAGCCTGCTTGATCTTGATAAATTATGTCGAGTAATACCTTCTTCAAATGCAATGCTAAAATGGCAGCAAAGATTTTGTAGTCCACATTTAAAAGTGAAATTGGTCTATAGTTTTTCACTTCTTTAAAGTCTGTATCTTCTTTATGTATCAAAGAGATAGTAGCCTCTTTCCATGATTGTGGTAAATTCCCTTCTTCCAGTATATTTTCCAACACCTTTTTATATGGTATTAGTAAGCAATCTTCAAAAGTGCTATAGTACTCTATTGGGAGTCCATCTGGTCCAGGCACTTCCACTTTGTCTTGTTTCTTGATTGTATCTAAAATTTCTTGTACTGTTATAGGTCCATTTAATTTTACTTTCTGTTCTTCGCTTAATTTAATAATATTGTGTTTCTTAAAGTACTCACTCTGTTTGTCTACAGACATACTCTTTGCCTGGTATACTTTTTTGTGGAAGTTTTCTACTATCATCTTGAGTTCTTCTTGTCCATACTTTTCTGAGCCATTCTCATTTCTCAGCACGTGTATTAAACATTTTTCCTTCTCTTTCCTAAGTCTGTATGCCAACCATCTTCCTGATTTATTAGCATTTTCAAAATAATTTTGTTTTGCAAACTTTATTTTCTTAGCCATTTCTTCAGATAATATCACATTAATTTGATGTTGTTTCAATTGTATTTTTATTTTCAACTCAACCACTGGGTACTTTTTCAGCTTTTCTTCCTGCTTTGTTAGTTGATCTTTCAGCTCCTGGAATTTCTTTGACCTGTCTTTCTTTTGTTTTTCTGCCAATTTAATTGCCATACCTCTGAAGAAGGCCTTACTTGCATCCCAGACTGTATTTATGAAGATATTCGGTTAAATATTTTGTTTGAAAAAATGTTCTCGCTCCATTTTTGTCTCCATCACAAACGTCTAATTTTTCAAGTGTTGTATATTCAGCTTCCAGCTAGATTTCTTGGAAACGCCAGTCATTTTCAAAAATACAGGGTTATGGTGTGCAAAGGTCTTTGGTAAAATATCTGCTTCTCCTACATTCTTCATCAAACTCGCTGAGATCCAGTACATATCAATTCTAGACCAGGACTTGTGTCTTTGGGAATAAAAAGTAAAGTCCTTTGTTATTGGATTTCTTGTTCTTCAGGCATCAACTAAATTATATTTTTCTGCTAACTGTAGAAACGTCTTTGGTAGGAGTGTTACAGGTTTTTTAGTATGGCTATTTCTCTATTTTGTACTTTATTGAAAACTGCATTATAGTCTCCAATCAGACAATGTTCTTCATATTCATGAGTTGCTAATTCCTGTTCCAGGTCCTTATAAAAAATTTCTTGGCGGTCATTTGGTGCATAAATATTAGTCACTAACATTTTCTTTCCTTCTCTTTGAAATTCCACCATCAAAATTCTACCATTTTCAGAGGCAAAGATAAGTTTAGGGTTGAGCTTCTCTTTAATATATATTACTATGCCTCTTTTTTCCTTCTTTGGGTCCGAAGCTATAAAATTTTTCCTCAATATGTTACACTCTAATAATTGCTGATTAGTTAATCTAATATGAGTTTCTTGTAGGCAAGTTATGTCCAAATTTAGTTGGTGTTCCAGGGTGGATGAGCCTGGGGAGAAAGCGCCACCCGCCCTTTTGCAGGTGTTCCCCAGGCTCCAGGCAGGGTGGAAGGGTCAGTCCTGCCTAGTGATTGCATTGCCCGTGGGTGGAGGGTGGGCCTGGGGAGAGGGCACCACCTGCCCCTGTTGGGTGTTCCCCAGGCCCTGCACAGGGTGGGAAGGTCACCCCTGCCATGTTATCTTACTGCCCTTGAGTGGATGGTGGGCCCAAGGAGAAAGTACCACCTGCCCTTGTGAGGGTGTTTCCCAGGCCCTGGGCAGGGTGGGAGGGTCAACCCTGCGTGGTGATAACAATGTTGTTCCTGGGTGGATGGGCCCAGGGAGAGAGCACCACCCTCCCCTGCGAGGGTGTTCCCTGGGCCACAGGCAGGGCAGGAGGGTCAGCCATGCCTGGAGACTGCGTTTCCTGTGGGTGAAGGGTGGACCCAGGGAGAGAGTACCACCCACCCCTGCAAGGCTGTTCCCCAAGCCCTGGGCAGGGCAGGAGGGTTGGCCCTGCTCGGAGCTCACTTTGCTGTTCTAGGGTGGATGAGCCCAGGGAGAGAGTACCACCCACTCCTATGTGGGTGTTCCCTGGGCTCCAGACAGGGTGAGAGGGTCAGCCTTTCCTAGTGATTGCATTGCCCATGGGTGGAGGGTGGGCCTGGGGAGAGAGCACCATTCACCCCCATGTGGGTATTCGCCAGGCCCCCAGAAGGGCGGAAGGGTTGGCCCTGTGCAGTGATCACATTGTTGTTCCAGGGTGAATGGGCCCAGGAAGAGAGCACCAACCACCCCTGTAGTGGTGTTCCCTCAGCCCTGGGCAGGGTGGGAGGTTTGGCCCTGCCTGGTGATCACATTACCAGTGTGTGGAGGGTGGGCCTTGGTAGAGAATCCCAGCCGCCACTGTATGGGTGGTCCCTGGGCCCCAGGCAGGGCAGGAAGGTTGGCAGTGCCCCCAGGATTCACATTGTCATTTAGGGGTATGTGTTCCATAGGTCAAAGAGCATGCTGTTAGCCATGAAACCTATGCACCTCAATGCCATCATCTATTCACCCGTCCCCTAAAGACTGTGAGCTTCCAGCCTGAGTCCGACCCACAGATGCCTCCCCCCCCCCAATCTTTCCCCTGAAGACTACTGGCCTCCAGCCTGACAAAATCCATGCACCTCTAGCCTCATTGAGGACACTGTTGCTGTAGATCTGCATTCCATCTCAATGGTGGGGCTTGGGAGTCTTTCCACCACACTGAGAGTCTGGGTCATTGGGTGCCAGGTCCCTCCAGTGTGAGCACCTGAACCCCTCCTTCTCGGGATATTTTAGGTCTTCACCTCTAGTCCACCAGTGCCCTCCTGCCATAGCCATACAGAGTGTCTTGGTCACCAGGTCCCTGTCACCTTCCTGGGCAGGGTGGTATGCTTTGCCCCAACCAGTCACCATGTCAGAAGGGCTGGGTGGTTGGCCCCAGGAAGACACAGCCACCTGCAACTGTCAGGGTGGTCCTCCGAGAGGTACTTTGGGAGTTGGATGCCCCTAAGCTTAACCAGGTCTGCTCTGTACTGTCTGAAACCAGCACTGGACAACTCTCCCAAAAGCAGTTTCCTAGGGGCACCTTGCTTTGAGGTCCACTAAACCCAAGATACACATAACTTGTGGGGCATGTGGAGGGTCACCCTAGGGAGGAACTGTGTGAGTTGGAGGCCTTTAGCTCACCCAGGTCAGTTTTTGTCACTCCTGAACTGGTGGGGGTGACATCCAGGGCTGGCTCACTCACTAGGCGAACTAGGCATTCACCTAGAGCGGGCCAGCCTTTAGGGGCGCCAAACTGCCCCTGCCCCCCCCCCGCTAAAAGCCCTGCATCTAGTCCCTGACCGGGTGACTACCGCAGCCACCACCGCCTCTTTCACCCCCAGTCTGGCACCCAGTGCCGGGGTGGGGGGCTGTCTTTCCCTCCTCAGGCTCCATGTGCCAGCAGCCCGGCTGGGCGGATTCGGGGTAAGGGGCTGAGGGGAGTGCTACCCGGCCTGGAGGGGTCCCTGGTGAGGCAGAGAGGGAGGGAGCCAATCCGCAGGGCTGCTGCCATGCCAATCAGCGCCCCTGAATGGGAAATCCCACATGTTCCTTCCCCCTTCCGCCCAGCCCTCCTCGGGCCCTGCCGGCTTTCCCTTTCCATCTGTCTCTCTGGGGCGGGCAGCCGGAGGAGCAGGGTGGAAAGGGGGGGGCTGATGAAGAGTCGGTTTTGGGGAAGGGCTGCAGAGAATAAGCCATGTGGAGCGGCCAAGCAGCAGCCGCCGGATAGCAGCGGTGGGGAGGGGTCCATGGAGGTGAGTCGTTCACTGGGGGGTACAGAGCTTGGAGATCGTGGGAGGGAGGGAGGGGTGGAGGCAACCCTGTTGGCAGCCAGCAGCAGCTCCCCCGGTATGGCTTTTGGGGCGGGGAAGGCGGAGTGGAGGGGAAGCCTGGCGCCGCTCAGAGAGCATGTCCGCCCCACCCCCCAGCCTCTCTGGACCCAGGTAAGAAAGTCCCCGCCGCCGGCTGCAGCAAATCGGGGACTTCCTTCTTTCAAGGCCCCGCCTGGAGGTTGGCAACCCTGTAATTAGGCGTTCCCGGGGGGGGGGGGGCGCCAGAAGGTAGCCTTGCCTAATGTGCAAAAAACCCTGGGGCCAGCCCTGCTGAAATCCCATTTAAAAGCATTGTCTCGGGCAACCTTTTTTAGAGGCTTGTATCTCAGCCCCCCGAAGTCCAGTGCTGACCAAACTTGGTGGGCACATCAAGAAGTGTGAGCTGAAGGCACCCTGTGATTTTGGAGCCTCGAGGCCCCCAGGGGGGGGCTTTTTTAATCCTGACTGGTTTGTGAACCAGGCCGTAGTTTGGGCCAGAAAATGGTCTGGGAACTTGGCTGGTAATTATTTTTGTTCTTTTCTGTGTTTCTTCTCTTCTTTCTTAGATACTAATTGATATTGCAAATATTCTTTTTGTTCATATCTCCTGTTCACTGTCCATCCCTATCTGGCAGCAACCACAGGGCATCTTGAAACCATGTGACTTGCATGACTCACACAGGCTTGGCTGCTTACTACTTTTCAACAACAGCTACCCTATACAAGGCCGGTGTGATACAGAGGTTAGAGTTTCAGAAGATGATCTGACAGACCGAGGTTCAAATCTCCACTCTGCTGTGGAAGCTCACTGGGTAGCTTTGGGCCCATCATACATTCTCAGCCTAACCTCCCTTACAGGGTTGTTTTGAGGTTAAAAGGGAGGAGAAGAAAATGATATAAGTTCCTCGGGTTCCCCATTGTGAAGAAAGGCAGTATATATATATCTAAGAAGCTTACTTAAATTTTGTTATAAAATTTTTGTTAGCAAACAGAATGAAAGGCATAATTTGAAAATGTATTTTTTGTCACCAAGCCAGCTTTGTATCAAAAAGATAGCCAAATATTTGAAAAATGTTAAGAGCCAGTTTGGACTCTAATCTGGAGAACCGGGTTTGATTCCCCACTCCTCCACATGCAGCCAGCTGTTCTCTCAAGAGCAGTTCTTTCCCGGCCCCACCCACCTCACAGGGTGTCTGTTGTGGGGAGAGGAAAGGAAGGAGAGTGTAGCCCACTCTGAGACTCTAAGTGAAGGGTGGGTATAAATCCAATATCAACATCATCTTCTTCTTCTGATAGATGATTGATAGATAGATATAGAACAATTTTACTCTCTAGTGAAGAAACAGGAAATTTATTTTGATTATATGTAGTGTTAATTGTGCTTGTCGGTGGGGGGCAACAATACTCTATAAAATATTGAAAGTATTCGGGCGGGTTCCCATCTGATCCCAGTGTCTTCTTCACAAATATTGCTTTTTGAATTTCTCCTATTGTAATTTCTTTCAGCTTTATTTATAATTGACAGTTGTGGAATATGTATTATCTGCAGAAAGTTATGTCTCCTCAAGGTTTTTGAGAAATATTTAACAATTTTTAAACGTATATACAAATTTCTTTTTCAGTCTTATATACTTCAGTTCTCTTTTTAATCTTTGAAATTATTTCTTTTTAATCTTTGAAATTATTTCTATTAGCCTTCCAGCATTATCACCTATTTTAGAATGTTTTGTTTTAAATATATGAGTTTTATGCATTTTTTCAGCATCTAACAGCCCTCAATTCCACTTCCAAAGCTAGGTAATTATTTTTGTTCTTTTCTGTGTTTCTTCTCTTCTTCCTCAGATACTCATTGATATTGTGAATTTTCTTTTTGTTCATATAACCACAAATACTAATTCTCACCCATTTTATAAAAGCCTTATTGGCTTCCCAAATAATTTCTTCTGAGGGTTCTGGGGCTTTATTAATGGGAAAAGCCTTTTAACTCAGCCATTATTATCTGTGTTACTTCCTTATTTAGCAGCGGCTAAATCTCTACCCTCAATATGTATTTCTATGTCCTAGCAAATAGAAATGGGGGAACGTTAGCTCTCCTTCCCCTCCCTCTTTACTGGGCCTCCTTTCAGCAGGTCAGAACTGCATACCAGAGATGGCATCTGAGAGGTCTTAATTTTAATTGACAACTGCACCAGATGAAGGTTATTGACATCAGGGCTCTTTTTATAGCAGGAACTCCTTTCCATATTAGGCAATACACCCCTAATGTAGCCAATCCTGCAAGAGCTTACAGTAACCCCTTTAAGAAGAGCTCTGTAAGTTCTTGGAAGATTGGCTACATTAGGGGTGTGTTGCCCAATATGCGAAGTAGTTCCTGCTACAAAAAACTCATTGTGTTAATTTTTGTATATTGTATTTTTATCAAATCTGATGTTACCTGCCCTGAGCCTGCCTTGTGGGAAGGGCGGGATATAAGTTGAATAAAATAAATAAATAAATAAATAGTATAGTTCCTTTAATATAAAAAACATCAATTTGAGAATAATTGTTGTGGTTTTGAGAAAACAGTGTACTTTCTTCCCTCCTGATGTTGCTTTCACCAGATAGCAATTATCTGAACAGACACTGTCAACTACAGAAAAAGCCAGGTGAGCAATGAGGCAGCCAGGAGCACTGCTACATTCTCCTCCCTTCCCCAGCCATTGTGGCTCCCTACTGGGAGAGGAGCAAGTCACTGTGGTGACCCCGCTGCTGCTTCTTTCCCCTTCTTTCCTACACTGAGAAAGGAAGGAAGGAAATAAGGCAGGCAATTGGCAGTGGCTCTGCCTGAGTGGAGGACGGCTGCTGACTAGGGGTGTGCGCTCGGTATATACTGAGCTGAATAAATACCTGAAGAATACTTTAAAAAAATTTATTCAGCTGAATACAGATCAGAGATTTGTATTCGACTACCAAAGTAGCCCCACCCAAATAAAAGCTGATATTATTCGGCTTTTATTTGGGCTTCTTCAGTGAAGGGAAGGGGTTTAAAGTTTAAACCCATCCCCTCCCGGAATCGGGCTGCAGCTGTGGTGCGACTCCAGAAAGAAGAGAAGGGCTTTAAACTTAAGCACCTTCCCTTCTCTCTGGATTCATGCCACAGCTGGAGCTCGACTCCAGGGATGGGATGGAAAGGGGTTTAAAGTTTATCGCTTTCCATCCTTTCTCCCAGGCGGGTCTGTGCGGAGGGGAGGGGAAGCCCTCCC
Organism: Gekko japonicus; assembly: GCF_001447785.1. NCBI lineage: Eukaryota > Metazoa > Chordata > Lepidosauria > Squamata > Gekkonidae > Gekko > Gekko japonicus. Next base: position 30,568 of record NW_015172632.1, on the reverse strand, counting down.
TGCCTGCAGTGATCCTAGGGGAGGGTTCTTCTGCATGGTGGTAGAAGAAGCCAGCCCTGCCAGCTGGATCTGTGCAACCAGGGAGGGATAGCCCTCCCCACCTGCACAGGTCCTGGGGTGGCTTCTTCTGTGGAGTGGTTTTTAAGCCACCCTGCAGAAGAAGCCACAAGATTTTAAACTTCCTGATTTTTCTTCACTTCCCCAGCCAACCTATCACGGCGGCTGACTGGGGAAGGGAAGGAGGGTATTTAAAGATGCCTCCCCACCCTGATCTGTCTTCCCTTCCCCAGGCAGGCCAACTGGGGAACAGAAGGAAGATTGTGTCAGTTACAGTCTTCTCTGCTTCCCAGCGAAGGGGACTGAAATTGACTATTGCCTTCCATCCCCTAGCTGCCCACTGTGGCAGGTGGCTCGGGGAGGGGAGGGGAGAGAGAGAAAGAGAGCCAAATATTTTTGGCAATATCAGTTCTTTCCTGAATCCCAGTACAGTACCGATACTGGAATTCAGGCATATCAGTGTATACTGATAATCTTTGTATTAGGTATTCCTGAACCCAAAAAATGCCAGGGAGGTTGTGTTTTTTTGCACACCCTTAATGCTGACCCTGTCTGTGCCATAGAAGTTGTGCCAGGGGGAGGGGGTAGATTCCCTCACAAGGTTCTCTGTCAGTTTAATACTTATATCAACAGCAATTCTGTTTTAAAACTGACCACATGGCATAATCCTTGAAATTTGAAGAACTGGTAATTCAGCTTTCTCAACAATTGCCATAGTATGTAAAACTTCTGTTGGGGAAATGTTCTCTGGAGCTGCTACTATACAGATCATTAATGTTTAATTAGATAGTTTATGGGGCTATATTTAAGATGCTTGACTTTGTTGCCAATCTTCCAGTTTTAGAATGAAACAGACTGAAGACTGTGCTTACAAATGCACCAAGAACAGGACTGTTGACGAAGTAATTGAAAGACTAAGGGACGGTATCCTGCAACGAGAACCTAACCTTAGAGACTGTTTTCTTTGCTATAACAAGCAAGCTGGTGGGAAATTGAGTAAAACTGATTTCCGCAAGGTGATTTTCAATTTTCTTTGGACGTTCTTGACCAAAATGACGTCTATTGTTTTGTGGAGACATTTCCTGTTTATCTTCATGGCTTCTGTGCAATCCTACAATGGGTACTGTCCAGGAAAAACATCTGGCTGCAGAAAAATTTAGAAACTTGCTAGAAGTGGAGTGCTTCTTCCCCTCAACTTCTTCCTGTCAAAACCAACATGCGACTGGGAAGAATGTTCATCTCCTCAGTTCTCTCTTTGCCACCATGGATCAGGACCTCTGTTCTTCATCTCCTTTCTCCTCAGTTCTGCCAATGCAGAGAAAGCTTTCTTTATTGATTTCTTTGGTTCCTGCTTGACTGTAATGGGGAAAGTTACAATTTAAAGTATATATTGTTCATCTTTCACCATCTTGTGCAGCTCCACACCGGGACTGCACTTGCACAGGCCAGCCACAGACATTTTCTTTTCTAGCTGAAAAACTCTGAGATGGGGCACTCCACCCCTTTTGGAGCCAGCACAAGCACAGGATTTCCTGTCAATGCATCACGTGCTCCGAAGGCAGGTACCCTTCTTCCCTCATTTCCTTTTTTGCCACATGCTTCTAGCACCGCTCCACTGATTGTTAGTTGTTCTGATAGAGACTAGGTCCCTTTCTCTTCATCACAAAGTGTCTTTTTTTCTTGACTTCGAGCTTTTTCTTGGTAGTAGTGCTGGCTCTTTGTGATCAAGTGTTCTCTTCCATTGATTATTCTGCCTATGGTTCCTCTGATGGTGTCCAAGGCATTATTTTAAAAATGCTCCAAGTGCGCAACAAAGATGATGCACTCTGACAAGCATGAGCTCTGCTTCATGTGCTTGGGAGAGACCCACAGTGTGGGAGCTTGTCCAATATGTCAACACTTCACTCGTAAAGCGTGATCAGATATGACCTCCAGATTGAAGGCTGCATTATGGGGAAAGGCATTGTCCCATTCTATGCCACCCAAGATGGTTCTGAGCTTGGGTTTGAGTGCTTTGGCTCTGCTCACTTCAGTTCCGACTTCTAGACCACTTTCCAGACCCCCATCAGTCTGCCTGTCCCACCATTAAGATTGCTCTGCTTTGATTCAAAAAGGGGTGCTTCAGTTGCCCCAGAGGCAGAAACAAGATGTTCACATTCCCTATCCCCAGGGACTTCTTTGAAGACCAGATCTCATTCCTGAAGCCCCCACAAAAACCTACAAAAAATCAAAACATAAGGAGAAGACAGAGCCAGTGCCCAAACATATGAGCATCTCCCAGCCTAAGAGCACAGTTCTGGACCAAGATGTTACCCAGGTCCCCCCCATGCACACCTTCTCCTCATTTAGTTTCCCTGGTCAGATCCCTTTTCGACAGATCCCTTTTCGAAGAAGATCCATTCAGTATCCCTGTGGGGCAATTGCAGACATTGAATTCAAGACCTCCTCTAATGTGGCAGCCTACTCAGTTTGGACTCTCTCCTTCCCACACCCAGGTCTTGGTTATGCACGCCAGGTCCGCTTGTTGTTCCACCACGAAATCCCATAGGATCGTGGCCTTGTTGTTAATGGACCTGGCATTGCACAACACCAATGATGGAGGGGGTTAAATCTCCTGGCCCCACTGCCAGCCACCCTCGGGATGAACCGTAGGCTGGAAGAGCGCCGAGCTATTCTATTTCTCTGCGTCCTTCTTTTATTACCCTGCCTAGGCCCACCGCTACACCTTCCCCACCCCAAGAGCACCGGAAACTGCTGGCCAAGCATATCACACAAGTCGGTCTCCGTCGAGCTTCAGACCACCAGTGACTGGCTGCCTAGTCAGACCCCAGAAACCAGTCCCAAGACAACAGAACTATCTAACTTCCCTGCTACTAACAATTGAATGCCCTTATACAAAAATACCTAACTAACTGATTACACCAGGAGACCTAACAACATCCATACAACAATATACAATCTAACTCCTGGTAAGCAATCAACAGTACAATCATTCGGCATTCACTCTTCTAGCAGACAAAAAGACCAACATCCATCCAATACGTTCCCCATCACACACACACACACACACACACACACACCACTGTTGCCAGGCGAAGATGTATGTCCACAGCTGTCAAAGCAAAAGAGTTCCACCACCTCTCTCTCCAAGTGAAGGATGTCTCTGGCTCGCTGCGGTGTTTCTTGAGCTTGCCACTAGGGGGCCTCTCCGTCCGCAGCAGCCCCATTCTCTTTGGCAGCGAGTTCTGAAGCCCCGAACGCTCAGGTCCTAGTGCCCACTCCGACCGTGGAAATTCAGGGGCCGGAACAGGTCTCGGTCTATCAGTGCACCTCACTCCGTGCGCCCTACCCCACTGGCGCTCCGGCTCTCCCACAGCCAGTTCCGACCCAGTAGGCTCTGTCACCCAGGGAGCAACAGCGGACACAGCAGTAGCAGTAGCCCCCAGGCAGACCTCACCAGAATGGCGGCCGCACGGTTGGCCAGATCAGCAAAACCTCGGGTACTGTCGCTGGCCGCTCAAACGCCATCAGGAGGGGTTCCACGCTGTCCCATGGCTCCCTGTGTGATGTAAATAGCTCAGGTCTGCCCCAAGGATAGAGAAATGGGCGGTCGGAGAAGCCTACAGAAAAGCCCACACACTACACCGCAGTTCTCCCCGGCAGCGTGATCCAGCTCACTCCTCGCTGTGAATCGGTAGGACGATCTCTACCCAGGTTCTGCACCCAGTGTCTGAGAATATAGGCCACATCGGGAGGGGTGGAGGCGGTAGGTTTTATGGCACCCGTTCTTATCACGCCAACCTCTCCAGGTACTATAAACTATATAGTGTCACGTTCTTGACAACATGCTCGGCAGGCTGTGGCGGTCCTGGTGTTCCTTACCCAGGAACAAACTCAAATTTGTTTGAAACGGGGGAGCCCAAGCACCAGAGCTGTCTCCTGGGTCGCCATCTTGGTTGATCTGATTTGCCCTAGCCTCATTTGCAGATATTCTCAGAGGCAAGAAGGTGCTGATCCAGATGGACAACACCACTACAATGTATTGTTTAAACAGGCAGGGATGAACACACTCCCAGAGACTCTGCTCGTAGGCCATTGGCAGCATGGGAAGTAGCCATAAACATTAGGGCTATTCTCAGGGCCATTGATACAGCAGAGCCACTGAACACAGAGACAGACACTTTGAGCATGGTCTATCAGACCAACTATAAGTGGTTCTTCCAAGACAAGTAAATCAAAGTAGTTTTCGGCAGGTGGGGATTTCCCCAGGTGGACTTGTTTGCCACAGCAGATTCCTAGAAAGCACCGGAGTTTTGCTCCCTGGTGGACAGTGATCCAGCTTCTCTGGAGAATGCACCATTCCAACTCATTTGGTTGGGCACACTCTTTTATGCTTTCCCTCCCTTCCTTCTTCTAAGCAGAGTTATAGGGGAAATGATGGTAGATCATACAGTAGCTCCATTCTGGCCTTGCCAGATATGGTTTGCGAAACTATTCAGCATAGCAGAATGGGACTACATACCCCTGTCCATCGTTCCTAATCTACTGATGCATGGTGGTCTTATGTATGACCATCTAACAGCTTGGAGGATCTGGCCCTAGGGCAGTCTGTTTCTCAAGGTGTTCTAGACATTCTTCTACAAGCCCGTAAACCCTTGACCAGGTACTCATATGACAGAAAGTGAGCCCATTTTCAATCCTGGGCTGCTGCCAAGGGTGAATGCCCTTTTACCTGCCCAATGGCCTCGGTTTTGGAATACTTTTTAGCTTTAGTGCAATCAGGCCTAGCTGTATCATCAGTTAAGATGCACTTAGCAACCATTTCTGCATTTCATGAGAAGGTGCAGGGGTCCACTGTTTTTTCACATAGGATAGTACAATGTTTTCTGAGGGGACTATCTAATATCTTTCCTCCAACACCCTGTATCATCCTGCAGTGGTTCCTGCCCTTGGTGTTAGCAAGTCCAATGAGACCCCCCCCCCCTTGAGCCTCTAGCATCCTGTTCATTGGCTTTGCTTTCCAGGAAGGTAGCTTTCTTAGTAGCCATCCTCTCAGTCAGGAGGGTTAGTGAATTAGCAGCACTTACGATTGACCCTCAAGTGTTTCAGTGAGAGGGTGGTGTTACACCCTAGCCTGGAATTCCTCCCCAAGGTGGTTTCCAAATTCCACCTGGCACAAGAGATTGTTCTCCTGGTATTTTTCCCGTCCCCGAGTTCACAGGTGGAGAGGACCTTGCATACCCTTCATGTTAGGAGGGCCCTCCTATATTACCCCCCCCCCCCCAATCCGTTCCTGTTACAAAGTGGCTCGACATGAATGCACACTCTATCCGGGCCCAGGCTTCATTGGCTGCCTTTCATCAGCAGGTTCCCCTTCTGGAGATCTGCAGGCTGGCAACCTGGTCATCTTAAGACACATTTGTGAAGCATTATGCCTTGGAACTGCTGGCAAAAAAGGAAGCAGATGGGGGGGAAGGCAATTTTGCAGACTTTATTCCAGTGAAAGTCTCACCCCACTACCTTTTGGCGAGTAGCTCACTATTGGTCCCAATGTGGGGCTGCACAAGAAGACAGAAGATGAAAACAGAGTTGCACTTACCTGAAACTGTTGTTCATCAACGTCTTCTGTGCAGACACACATTCCCTCTCTCTTGCCCCACCGTGAGCTCAGACAAGAATATTGGTGCAAAAAAAAAAGATGAAGTGGGGATTGGCTTTAAGGAATAATTATGTTAATGCGTGAATGGTTATGAGAAGGCTTGCAGCAGCTTAATGGAAGCTGAAGAAAGGGGGTGCCCGGCTTTGGAGCACATGATGTATTGGCAGGAAATCCCATGCATGCACCAGCTCCAAAAGGGGTGGAGCACCCCATCGCAGAGTTTTTTAGCTAGAAAAGAAAATGTCCATGGCTGGCCTGTGCAAGCGCAGTCCCAATGTGTGTCTGCACAGAAGATGCCAATGAACAACAGTTACAGGTAAGTGCAACTGTTTTCTTAACCATTTTGTCATGCTACAGAAGGCTGTATTCTTTTTGTGCTCTAATTACAGCACTAAGATGGCACAAACTGATGATCATACTCTATGCCTCCTTTGCCTTGGGGAATCAGACATATTGTACTTTGCATTGTACAATCAAACAATACGGTACTCTATTCACCCCTAAAGTGCATTCCAACAGAGTCTCTTGTTTAAAAACTGCTCTTTGGGAGAAAGATTTGGTAGCCATAGACACTCCATCTAGTCTTCCAACAAAGGCACTGCTTGCCTGGTTTGAACTGTTCTGATTCTATTGGTTCCATGACTGGAAACATCTTTTACATCCAGTTGATATGTCCCCATTCCTGTTGGCCCATCGAAGCCAGTCTGAACTGTCTACAAAAAGTTGAAGTCAAAGGCAAAGGCAAAGGGGGGGGGAGGCCAGTTTCAGCCAATTGCTGCATGCATGTGCAGCCTGCAAGGTTGGTGGTGTTGCTTTGCACACCACCTTCCTTGCTTGGGAGGGGGGAGAGAGAGTAAACTCTACCCAACTCTACCCTGGCCTGACCCGCTACATCCCTGGACTTCTATTTGCACCATCAATTTACACAGGGAAGAACCTGTATAAATGGTTCTGTTGGTCTTTTGGGGAAAGTGGGAAAAAGTAACTATTTTTCCCACCATAGAGAACAATGGAGGGGATGGGGGCAACCTGTTTGGGGGTCCGTAGAATTAGACCCCCTGGTCCAATGTTTTTGAAACTTGGTGGATATCTTCAGGAGAGGCTCCAGCAGCTACCCTGCGAGTGTGGATCCTCTCCCTCAAACCCCCTCCCCTCCAGCCCCCAGAATATACCCTATGTTTTTGTCATTGACTTCAATGGCCCATAGGATATAATGGGGCTGAAATTGACATTCGACTGGCCGAAAGACTCCCAAATCGGCTCGTACTGACAAAACTGACATGTGGGAGTCTTTCTGCCAGCCGAAACTGATTCTGCCTGATTCAGCCGAATCCGCTGAATTATTATTATTTTTTGCACACCTCTACTCCTACCTCGGAGCTGCGGTGGCTCAAGTGGTTAAGACGCTGAACTGCAGGCTGTGGAAGGTCAGTAGTTCAGCCGTTCAAGACTCAAGTTGCCCCATGATGGAGTGAGCTCCCATCTCTAGTTCCAGCTCCTGCCAACCTAGCAGTTTGAAAGCAAGAAATTGCAAGTAGATAAATAGGGACCACTTCGGTGGGAAGGTAACAGCGTTCCATGCGCCTTGGTGTTTAGTCATGCCGGCCACATGACCACGGAAACGTCTTTGGACAGCGCTGGCTCTTCGGCTTTGAAATGGAGATGAGCACCGCAACCCTAGAGTCGGATTCGACTGGCTTTCGAGCAAGGGAACCTTTACCTTTACCTTTACTCCTACCTCTTCATTGCTTTATCCAATTGAGTCCCAGAGCTCTGTCTTTGACTGAATGCAAGATACTTGGCACTCCATCCCCACACTTCTGTGACTTGGAAATTATCCACATTTTGTCCCAGTATGGGATTTACTTGGAAACTCTTCTCCTTTGTGCAGCCATGCTCCCCTTGGAACCATCTTGGAAATACCAACACAGACCTTGTTTGCAACCTGTGGGTGAATGACTTGGGTGTTTGGCACTGTGTGAATGGGCTCCTAGGCCTCATCATCCTTTTGTTCCATATCCAGCCTTGCTCCCCTGCTGTTTTCAGATGCATGAACACTGGTCCTTTCTCTTGCACCAAAAGAGCCATCCAGTCCACTCACATGCTTCCAGTCCTTATTACTACTCCTGATACACCTGCCTCACGTGGTTCAAAGACCTCCCTTACACACTCAAGTTTCATCTCCAAGTTTTCAGCTCATTCTGAGATCAGTTCTGATCTCTTCTTTACATTCACCAGATGATGCTGTTCTAATCCCTGTTTCCCTGAGTGAGGACCTGCCTCTTTATTCAGAGCAAATATTTCATGGAAAAGTCTCTTGCCACTAATGTTCTCTGTTCAGAACCACAGCCCTCAGATCTGATCCTCCTCCTCCTCCAGTTGGACTTCCTCGGTCCTGTCACCTTCCTCATGCTTGTAGGATTGTTGCAAGGTCATAACTGTGTCAAAATCAGCTTCTGTGGGAGCCACGACCGGGAAAGTAGAAATATGTACAGGATTAAGGTAGAAGTTTGTTCATTCTTGTTCAGGCAACCCTCAACACTCCTGTAATAAAATAAGCAAAACTCTGGCCCCGGGCACACGGGCCGGATATCGCGGGGGGGAGGCGTTGCTAATTGCCCCGGTGCAGTTTAATCCGTGATTACATGATCAGACGTGCCGGCGGCACAGCACGGGCCCTTCCCTTGGTGCCAGCGGGTAAACGAGGGACCGGAGGGGAATGCCGCGCGCCAGCGCAATCACACCACGGGTGTCTGGAGGCAGCCCGTGGCAAACGTTTACTAGTACCTTGGAGGTACTAGTTTTTAAATGCGCATTGTCGGCGGTAAGCCACGGGTGCACTCTACTTCCCAGATGTTGGGGTGTGATCGCGCCCAGATAATCCGCCCACCTTCCGTGCCTCTCCCACTGCAACTTTGCCATGTGACCGGGGTCTCTGTCTTGCATTCAGCCCCAGTTGACCATGATGGCTGTAAATTAAATGTTCTTGGCAGGAAATTGTATTCCATCGTCTTACTTTCCCTGCTAATTGCTGATTACTAAACCAGAATGGGTCATGATAAGCTCTTTTTATGGTAGCATATAACATACTTCCCTGTCCTCATAGCAGAGGAAACCAAAAACTGGCCAAGGTGCTACAGGCTGAGGTCATTAAGTTTTCAAAGCAGTAGATTAATTTTGCTAAATAAGTGGCCACCTGTAGTAAGCTGGTATACAGCCTTTGTTATTGTAATTCTTTCATGGCTTAAGTCTACAGCCTTTTCTAATGACACTAATGCTCAAGTGGAGGACTTGCCCTTTGTTCACCTCCCAGACAGGTGATGGCATGGACAAAATCAGGAAAAGCTGGCTAACCTTAGGGGCACCTTCTTCGTATAACTATTTACTGTGCTCGTCCTTCCATGCGCCCCTAGTGGCTGCAGTGCAGAAAACTGGTATTACCCTGCCCCTTGTACTGGTCTGCCAAGGCCTCTTACAAGCCTGCTCCTCAATATTTCAAAACAACATATTCTAAGCCATAGGTCAGGCAAGTTTCTCAGCAGAGACCCAAGCAGTTATGGCTACTTGTTTCCTCCCATGCCTTGTCCTTCTTTGACAGGTTAGCACCTTATTTACCTGTTTGGAAGGAGATCACCTCTGACATGTTCTCTCTACTGGTTACTTTATAAAGTTTGCTAGTTCTACTTGTTTCTGGCTCAGCAGCTTCCTCTGTGATGAGGTTCCCTCTTTCCTCAACAAAGGAGCCATTCAACAAGTTCCATCATCTGAGGTTGTCCAGGGGCTTTACTCTTCACCCTTTCTGTAGAACATTTCTCCATTTTCAAGATGGAGACCTTTTCGTACCGTACAGGGTACTTCTGTTTGTTTGGCAATACTTCCCTCTATGTGCATTAAATGTATGTCAGCAGGAGTGGCTCAGCTAAGGTTACAACAGATTGTAATACTTCCCCCTATGTTGTCCCCCCTCACTGGCTTGACCTGCCCACCCATGGAGTTTGTTTGGCATGCAGTGAGCCAGCTGAGTTTATTGGTTAAAACTGAGAAAAATCCAGTTCTTATCCCATCTGATTCCATCAAGTTTATTTGTGCAATCCTAGATTCTTGGCCTCCTGCCACCTAGCAGTTTGAAAGCAAGAAATTGCAAATATATAAATAGGTACCGCTTTGGTGGGAAGGTAACAGCGTTCCATGGTTCTCGGTGTTTAATCATGCTGGCCACATGACCATGGAAACATCTTCAGACAGCGCTGGCTCTTCAGCTTGGAAACAGAGATGAGCACCACCCCTTAGAGTCGGATTCAACTAGCTTTTGAGCCAGGGGAATCTTTACCTTTAGATTCTTGCCAGGTCATGGGCTTCCTCCCTACAAAGTGTGCCCATTCAGTTAAAAATCTAGTGGCCCTATTTTCTGGCTGTCATTCCTTATGGCTTTGACAACCATGGTAATTCCCTTTGCCTGCCTCTTTCTGAGGCCCTCACAAAAGTGGTTTCTTCACTCTTTTGACCCATTGCTTCTTTTCTGTCCCCAGATTCCTTGTATGAATGTGGGGTGGTTGTCCCTAAGACTGCAATTAATTCTGTAGGACCCCCTTTGTTCTGTTTCCCTGACATCACTGCCACCACAAATGCCTCCCTCACTCGTTGGGGAGTTCACTCTGAGGGTTTAGTGACCAGTGGATGTCTCCTTTTGGATCTCATCACATTAACCTTTTAGAGCTCAAAGCTGTAAAATATGGTGTAATTCTTTTGGAATGGTGTTACAAAGCAAAGTAGTTCAAATTGCTATGGATTACACCACAGCTGTGTTTTACTTCAACCTGCAGAGAGGTAACTCTGCTTGGAGGCTCAGGCCATATGGCACTGGAGCATAGTCCACACCTACATCTTTGAAGTCATTCACATAGTGGGGAGGGCAACCTTCGGCAGACACCCAGAGTTGAACCCCTCCCACCTACCACATGGTGTATCCACTGTTATCACTTTCATCCTGCTTTTTCCCAGTAGGGCTTCCCTATGGTAGATCTACTTGCTACACAATGGAATACAAAAGGCTCTGCTTTTTTGTTACATTGCTGTCAGGGTCAACCTGTCATTAACCTGTCAGTTCCTCTGGCCCAACTTTTCTGGCCAATTATCCATCAATGGCCTGAGTCGGATTGGTCATCTGATCGTTTTATGACTACATGGTATTTTATGATATTTATATGTAAATTGTTATTTTAATTTTTTAAGTGTATTATTTAACTGTTGTACACCACCCTGAGCCCATCTGGAGAGGGCGGTATATAAATATAATAAAATAAATAAATAAATAAAGATGCTTTGTTATTGGTTTAAACAGGAGATGTCTTTTACATTCCCTTCCAGTTCTCTCCCTGGACAGAGTGATCTGCAAGTTACACAAGGACCAGGCCCGCTGTATTTTAGTCACACTCTTTTGCCCTATCAAGCCTGATTTGCTATTCTCATGACTCTGTCTCAGATCTACTACATCCAGCTCCTGTAAAATTTCAACCTCCTCTTGTGGGCCAGTGTCCTCCCCCCCAATATTGCTGCTCTCCATCTTACAGTGTGACACATCCATATGCTTCTCCCATGTTCTCTTCAGCAGTAGCCGTAGTTCTTGAGGGTATCTTCAAGCCTTTGAGTAGAAAATCCTATGTGTCTAACTGGGTAAGAGTCTATGTTTGGGCTTTGGTTAAAAGTTTGAACCCTGTTTCATGTGCTTTTGAGTTTGATTATGACTACTTGTTGGACCTCGAAAACTGTGGTCTTTTCTTTGGTGTAGTGGTTAAGTGCGTGGACTCTAATCTGGGAGAACCAGGTTTGATTCCCCACTCCTCCAGTTGCACCTGCTGGATGACCTTGGGCAAGCCATAGATCTCTCCGAGCTGTTCTCTCAAGAGCAGTTCTTGAAAGAGCTCTCTCAGCCCCACCTACCTCACAGGGTGTCTGTTATGGGGAGGGGAAGGGAAACAAGTTTGTAAGCCGCTCTGGGACTCCGAGCGAAGGGCGGGGCATAAATCCAATCTCCTCCTCCTCCTCCTCCTCCTTCTTCTCTATTAAAATTCACTTTGGTGTCATATCTGCTAGTCATGACCTTCTTTGGGAAAATCCCTTTTTCCTTAAGGCCACTTTTAATCTTTAATCTCCAGTCATACCTCCTGTTCCACAGTGGATCTTTTGAGACTATAGCTTCCTGCATTTTTCCTGTACACTCCAGCAAGCCACTGTTTTTAGTTGGCATCCTGTGGCCAGTCAAGCAGGGGAAAGTAATGACAAGCACCCCTCCACAAGGTTCAGACTGCATAGTGAGTACAGCAGAGTACTTAACAACCCCAGCAACACCCACCAATCAAGTAGTGCGAAGTGCAAGCATACAGAAGTGCAAACAACTACTGCCCTGTTGAATTGCTGCTTACACAGAGACCAAAAAGAGACATGGGAAATAAATAATGAGACAGATAACACAGAGGAAGTGACTGCTAGCTAGCCTTTTGTGGCTCAGAGGGGTCTCCACATGGTGGGCTGATTGTGTTGAGGGACGTGGCATACTCATTCAGCTGATACGTACCCATCCTCTACAGGGAATTGTATTGGAACTCTGTGTGCATTGCCTGTTGGGGATGCTCCATGGGGTTCTGATCCTGCAAGGCAAGAGGGCACCATGGGTGTCTACAGATAAGATTTAATATTTGGTGACCCATCTCAGGTTTAACTGTGTAGCTAAATTAGTCAGATCTCAGTAGTAATTAACTCCCAACTGATTTCAGTAGGAAAGAGTTAAAGACATTTTTCTATGAAATTGTTTAAAGCTACACATTTGCCTCATGCCCACTATTAAGAAATGTCTTGTTATTTTTATTCTCTTGAAGTTATTGGAAGATATTTGTATGCCACTGGAAGATGATCAGTTTAATCTACTCATAGAGAAAATAGGATTCCCAAACGGAGGGCTGAGTTACCTTGATTTTGTGGCAATATTTGAAGGTAACGTCATACTTACTGACAATGTATCACATTCATCCTGGAACAACTGAGATCTTTCTCTCTCAGTTCTATAAGCCTGACTTTATCAGTGTGTTTTTAGAGGACTAAATTTGTGCTAATAATAGAGGTCAGTCTGAGACCAGGCACAAACCTATTTTATAAAATACCATTTACCAAAATGCCATAACAATGACCTAAAGAACCAGATTTTATCCAAGGGACAGTGGCTAGGTTGTGAAAGGACGGGCCTGTAGCTACAGTGGGGCATTTGCCCCCCCGCCCCCTTAATTAAAAGCCTCACGTCACAAATAGCCATACCAGAAACCTTATTTTTGAGGAGAGACCCCACCACCACCACCTCTGGCAGTGGCCAGGGTGAAAGCACTCCAGCTTGCCCTCAGGCCTCCCTCCCCCTCACACTGTGGAATTTGGGGAGAGCATCATGAGACCCAAGAAAAGACAGCACAGAGGACATCTAAATGCCTTTTGAGTTCCCTTCCACAGGGCAAGAAATCTTAGAAGGGCCCTCAAGAGTGGAACCTTCAGTACATCTCCAACAATCCCCCTTTCTGCTAGCCCTGTCCTGCTGTATACCACCTAGGTCATGATGAGTCTTTCAAATACATTCCCATGAGCCTTTGGAAAACATGAGAATACCTTTCTAAACTTCCTTGCCCTGTGGAAGGGAACTCAAAAGGCATTTTAATGCCTTCTGTAGGCAATTAAATGTCCTCTGACCTGTTTTTCCCCCTAAGAACTTAACATGCTTGTTGCCTGTGCCTTGAAAGGAAGGGCTAGAAACAGGCTCGGAGCTTCCCCCTTTAAAGACAGGCATTCAGATTAATTTAAGCTGTGGTGGCTCAAGTAGTTAAGACGCTGAAGGTCGGTAGTTCAGCAGTTCGAGACCCGGGTGCCGCATGACGGCGTGAGCTCCCGTCTCTAGTTCCAGCTCCTGCCAACCTAGCAGTTCGAAAGCAAGAAATTGCAAGTAGATAAATAGGTACCACTTCGGTGGGAAGGTAACAGCGTTCCATGCGCCTTGGTGTTTAGTCATGCTGGCCACATGACCACGGAAACGTCTTCGGACAGTACTGGCTCTTCGGCTTTGAAACGGAGATGAGCACCGCAACCCTAGAGTCGGACTCGACTGGCTTTCGAGCAAGGGAACCTTTACCTTTACTTTACCTAGCTGCCCCCTTAAAAATTTAAATGCTCCCTGAGCAAAAAAATCCTGGCTTGGGGCCTGTGAAAGGGTATGATTTCCTCCCAACTACTCTATAACATGGGAATATATTGAGATCATATGGGAGATGCCAAAGATATAGTTATTTCCAAAAGAATATCAGCAACAGCGATGTAGGAAGCGATCCATACATTCTGTTTGCTTCTCCAGTGCGATCTCAGCATGGGAGGAGCCCACAAGAGGTGGCAACCATGTCATTCCTATTGTATAACAAGCAGACTTAAGCTTTGCAAATGCACTAGATTTTTGTTGTTAAGCTGTGATACTAGTAAATTATATAATTATATTTCCGTTATTGTTATTGATACATACGTTGGTGAAGGGGAGTGAACATGCAGAGGATAAAGGAATTTATTTCTAACTCTGGAGCTAACTAATGTGATTTGCATTCTTTCATCAGTACAATTCATGTATCACAATTACTATCCATGTCCTGTGTGGTGTAGTGGTTAAGTGTATCGGACTAGTCTCTGGGAGGCTCGGGTCAAATCCCCACTCAGGCTGTGGAAGCTCACTGGGTAACCTTGGGCCAGTCATACTCTCTCAAGCCAACCTACCTATGGTGTAGTGGTTAAGTGTGCGGACTCTAATCTGGGAGAACCGGGTTTGACTCCCCAATCCTCCACTTGCACCTGCTGATGTGACCTTGGGTCAGTCACAAGCTCTGGCACAGCTGTCCTTGAAAAAGAGCAGTCTGTGTCAGAGTTCTTTCAGCCCCACCCACCTCACAGGGTGTCTGTTGTGGGGAGGGGAAGGGAAAGGAGTTTGTAAGCCGCTCTGAGACGCCAAATGAAGGGCGGGGTATAAATCCAATCTCTTATCTTCTTCTTCTATGAGGATAAAATGGAAGAGAGGAGAATGGTATAAGCCACTTTGGATCCCATTCAAGAGAAAGGCAGGGTACAAATAAAGTAAAGTATGTAAGTAAATAAAGTTCTGCTCCACTTGTCCTGGAATCCCAAGGAGGGAGCAAACTCTCTCAGATCAGGGTCTGTAGAAGAGGGAAGATGAGGCTTGCAGTGGTTGGCCAGCCACTGGCTCACTTAACTGCTTGTGCTGCACTGAGGAGGAGACACCATTGCTGTTGCTCAATGCACTCTCTCCTCCTGGTTTCCAGCAAGGAGCATCAGGTTTTAGGAATCAGTTTGTGAAAGACTATGCTTCCTTGTAGGGCAAAAGCTGCTTTTCCTGCATAGGCAAGTCATGGCTATTTTCTGAAAAGCTTGATGCTACATCTGCTGGCTAAGAGGAGGACAGGGTGCCCTATGCCGTAGTGGTCACTGTTCCTCTTTCCTGCTTCATGTGAAGCAAGGAAGTTGGAGTCAATTATTAGTTGAAATTATATTCACTAATGGATCCAGAATAAGAGCAGCAAATCCATGGCTTAATGCCATAATTTATATTACAGTCCAGTTATTGTGATGGTATGCAACATGTGGAGCCTGAGGCTTTGAAGTAAACATTTTCTTGATAAATAACTAGACTGATAATGGCTGTGCAAATCTACTTTATGTGACAGACTGTGGAGATCACTGGATGCTTTATTCTCATGCAACTGTTTTAGATTCCAGACTGACCGGACTGGGACACACTACACAACTCCAATTAAACACCAGCAAGTGTCACTTTGTGTCAGCTGAAGAGTGCCTTAGCCAGTTTAGTGATAAACTGGTGGAAGAATATGGGGTAATCACATTCAGCTTTTTATTATTAATGATTCACAACTTTCAGTCTAACTGGCTTAAATGTGTTCAGAGCCGTATTGTCAGGATTGGCTTCTCTCCTCATGCTCTCCTATCCTGTGGTTATGATCAGGCAAAGAGATTAGTTAAACAGAGGACTGAGGACATGGAATGCCGTACTGATGTTGCTAGACTACAAAAATATGTATGTATGGTCAAACTTTAGAAATATTGTGAAGCCGGCAGCTTGTCTAACATCTTTAGAAATAAATGAATTCAGAAGGGCATTTTCCATGGCAAGGTGTTTGGCCCTTCCTTCTGCAGTACTGGAACTTAGTTATAACAAAACTCCCTATCTGGAAAGGCCCTGCTCCTGTTCCCTAAGAGAGTTTGAAACCATGGAGCACATGTTTTTAGCTGCCCATATCATAAGGAAGCACATGATGAGATTATTATTCTGTTGTTAGGCAGATTCCCTGGTCTTACTGAAAAAGTTAGATTTGATTATCTTCTGTCTGATAAGAATGCCAAGATTACTCATTAAGTAGCTAGATCTGTCTGGTGATATTTAGGTCTCAGAAACTGTACTGTATCTTGAGTAATTTTAAATTGTTTTATTTGGTTTACTGTATGCTTGAATTTTTAAGTGTAAATGTTTTATATGATTGGTCCAGTGACTTTAATGAAGAACAAATGAACAGAGTCACATTCTAAGTTTCTAGAGCTGATGTCTGACCCAGACCCGCCCAGACTCCCATCAGCTGCAGCAGTGCCATCCCAGGCTCCACAGCGTCTGGGCTCAACAATCAGGAGGCCAGGAGGAGTGCCAAGGGTTCAGCTGCCAGAGGGAAGGCCAAGCCAGGAGGGGGCCAGTGGCTGCTGAGAGCAGGAATAAGCCTGCACTTATTCCAACAAGGCCAATGATGTCATTGGCTGGTGATGGCCTGGCAATACCCACATCAGCCAGGAGCAGGCCCCAGCAGACCCCCAAACTAACAGGGAAGTGGACCCCAAGGGATGCCAACAGCCTTGCCAACAGACCCAGCAACAGCAGCAAGAGTCTGGGGACAGAGCTGGGACAGGATGAGCTGTAGGTTGGCATGCAGACAAGCCCTTAGCCATAGGAGGGAAGAGAATAGCCAGGGGTTGTGGCCAGGAATTAAGAAGCAGGCAGCAGCCAAGAATGCCCCCGTTCTCCACATTTCAGACACAAACCTTGGTGCATTCGTTGCTCCCGCGTGACGTCCGGTTGCCGGGGTGGTTTGGGTTTCGGAAGGGTAGGGGTCGATTTTCCCGCCCCTGCTGCTATATCCAGCCGCAAGGTTTGTAAGCGGTTCTTGGCACTCTCTGCCGCCTGCATCCATGCCATGAGGGAGATTGGGTCGACCGACCTCAGGACCGTTTCTCATATCTCCGTGTTTAACCCGACACAGTACATCTCGGCCAGTATGTTGTCAGGCCAGTTAGGCAATTTGGCCGCATGCAGTTTGAACTCAGCCGAGTATTCTTGAACCGTTCTGCGTCCTTGTTTCAGCATGCGCAAGTACGCTCGTGCTCTTGGCCCCGCGTTTCGATCTTCGAATTGCGCTCATAGTGCCCACATGAAAGCAAACATGTCATTGAGCTCGGCCCCCCGAGCATTATGCAGTTCCACGTACCATGCAGCTGCTGGGCCTCGGAATGCGACTGCTATCATCTGGAAACAGGTGGCCCGAGCGATCCATGAACTTTTGCACTCGCACCACAAAATAGAGTTCTGGGCATTTTAGGGAACCAGCTAATCCCTGGCATGCCCCTGGAAATACCCTTTCTCCTGCCAACACAGAGGGTGCACTGGCAGTACATTGGCAGGGGCAGAGTGGAGATACACTAATGGCCAGCCAATCTAGCTCTGCTCTGCAGCACTTTACCAGTGTAACTGTGGGATATGCCAGCATAACTCTAAAATATACTAGTGTAGCACCTGGTAAAGCTCCCTGAGCGTTCTTGTCTCTCTCACACACATTTGTATTGTTAGTCTGATGATGATTGTAATCAGACTCTAATTATGGTGAAACTATCAGGTGTTTAGAGTAGCAGTTCTGGAAGAGTGTGAAACTCCAGAAATGTCTCTTTAAAATCATGCGGCCTATGTAAATAGTTCTCAATTAATGTGACCACCTTTTATAAGCAGATAACATTTTTAATGTTCTCAAATCAAGGAAACCTAGAAACAGAAGGGTCTTGTGGCCAATGAATATGACCTGCAGCCGGACAACCAGTTTATAAAAGCATCCCAGATAGATATTTTCCAACCATTTCTTTGAGACTTTCAAGAAAAAGTTTCAACGTTTTTTTCCTAGATGGCCTGTTTTGAAACAGTCTTCTACATTTTACCCCTTATTCAAAAGATTTGGAATGATGACTCATTCTAAAAATACTTTACGCTGTATAGTTAGTGATTTGTTTTAACAGGGAAAAAAAGTCAACTGTTGACATTAAACTGAATATTTTCTGTTAGGACCCATACATGGCGTTCCGTAAAATCAACAGGAACCAAAATGGTATAGTCACCATGCTGGATTTCCGATGGCTCCTGGATACCCTTTTTATCAGCATGACTGATGAGGAATACACACGTCTGCTTGGTATCTTGGGTATGAATGTGACATCTACACTGAACTACCCAGAATTCTTTCAGTTGTTCCAGGAACATGCAACTAAAGATACACGTCCTTGGCTGGCCCAATCTAACAAGTAAGATTTATATTTTAGTTATATTATTTAGATAATATAGGATGGAATCTATGATGTATAGTGTATTATAGAATACGCAGATGTAAAATGATTTGTGTTGTTTTTTACTATTCAATTTGGGTGGGGGGAAAATTCTTCACCCCATCTTTTTTTGTTACATATTCGGCAGTGAAACAACTTATTTTAGTTTCTTCAGACTTATTCATGGACTTAAAATGAAGTCTTTCTATAGCTACTATTGCAGGCTGCCTTGTAGATCACTGAACTGAAAAGCAGGGTAGAAATGTTTTAAATAAAAATAAAATATCTTCCTTGGATTACTATTGGACTAATTCTTTCAGTGGCCATGGGCCATATCCGCACTTTGAAAGCAATATGTTTTAAAGGCAGCTGTATCACCTCCATTCCCATAGTCTTTGGGAGCAATTCATCAAGCTGTAGTAATGTTGTTATGGGGACTGGAATTTCCCCCCTCAAATTGCAGCCATTGTCCCTAGTGAAATACATGGGTGCTGTACGCATGGCTACAGAGGCATTACAGCTCTGTAGTTTGGATACCATTCCTAAAAGACTATGAAACAATATACTAATAAATAAGTACATGGGGTTCATCTGTTTTATAGCCTGTTAAAGTTTAGCACAACAGCAGCTAACTCTTGACTAATTCAAACTTAAATAACGGGAATGGGAAGCAAAATCAGCTTGCACTTCCTATTCCCTTTGTTTCCCAGAATCATCTAAAAATTATCTTTTGCATCCTCCCCATTCAGGAGATGCTAAAATAAACCTTAGAGTTGAGCTTGCTTCCCTCCCCCTGGGAGACATTCATTTCACAAAATAGTAAAAATTGGGAAGTGCAAGTTTTAAAGTGTTGGGTACTGGTTACACAAATAATGATATCCAAACATGTTAAGGATAACACTGACACTGGTGGGAAACAGTATTGATTGTTATAATAAATGGCTCAAAGTTTAAGACTTGGAGTTGGTTTTTATATTTGTGGATTACCAATATTTTTGCCTTCAAGCTTTCCTTCTTAGTATCTAATCTGGATTTGTGTACATATTTTAAGAACAGAATGTTGGGTGAAATGACTGCTTCCACAAGGATTCTGGGCATTTATTCATGAAGTCAGTGCACAAGTGTAGTGTGTGTGTGTGTGTGTGTACACACACACACACACACACTAGCAGTAAAGCTAGACTACTGTCACGCTCTACATGGGGCTGCCTTTGTTGCAAATCTGGAAGCTGCAGCTAGTGCAGAATGCAGCAGCCAGGCTGTTAATGGGCCTCTCTAGGTGGGAGCACATCCGACTGTGCTGAAAGCGCTGCACTGGCTGCCAATGGCGTACCAGATTCGCTTCAAAGTGCTGGTTCTTACCTTTAAAGCCCTATATGGCCAGGGTCCGGCTTACCTATGGGACCGCCTTTCCCTGCATGTTCCCCCAAGGGCACTACGGTCAGGGAGTCAAAATCTCCTGGTAATTCCAAACCCCAGGAATATCAAATTTGCTGTTACCAGGGCCAGGGCGTTTTCGGTGGCGGCTCCTACCTGGTGGAATGAGCTCCCGGAGGAGATCTGGGCCCTGCGGGACCTTGCGCAGTTCTGCAAGGCCTGTAAGTTGGAGCTCTTCCACCAGGCTTTTGAGTAGGAGCCGCCGCCACCACTATTCCATCATCATTTCCCCTCATCATCGCACCTCGACCATCAATTGTGCGGGTATTAAATGGGGTGCAAGACGTCCCTGGATGAAGATGGGATGGTTGTGCTGCTAGGAGGTATGTTGTTGGCCTGGAATTAATAACTTTTTCCAGAACCCCGTCTTGCAACTAATGATTCTGTGACATCTAGAGCACCGACACCTTACTGTTTTGTTTTGTATTGCATTGTTTTATTCTGCTTTTATCTGTTTTAATTTTGGCACTCGTGCCTTTTTGTTAGCCGCCCTGAGCCTTCGGGGAGGGCGGGATATAAATCCAAAAATAAATAAATAAATAAATAAAATAAAGCTAATTGTAAAAGCAATACAACAAGATCTAGAAAGATGTAATGTGTAACAAATGCATAGGCTGGAAGCAGGTTAAGTACATATCAGCAGTATGTAATAGAAAGGGACAAATGTGGAAGTAAAGTCTCACATACCTTATGTTACACAATGGGGTCCAAGGTCACACAATGTTTACCATAAAATGCAGCACACAGGGCTCTGTGGAGTAATTTCTACAATTGGGCAGTCTACAAAGTCCTTTTATGTTGGACGTCCCTGTCATTCAATGTGATGATGGTCGCACTGTCCACTCTGTTATAGAAGAGGTCTCAAGGGAAGCAGGGTTGAAAGCAAGTGGTTGTGATGAAAGTCTCAGTAGGTTATGTTGGAATGGTGAAGAGGAGTATGGCAGGGCTCACTTTGAGCCGGAGCAGGCCAGAGCAGTGCTTCAGCAGTGATGGAAGGCACACCCCTCCCCGCCCGTCTGGCCCTGCCTCTTCCCGAGAGGCCCCTCAACTTGCCACAGGACCATTTCCACTGTCTGTTTGCTGGCCAGTCCCACCTCCTCGCTGCCTGCACCCTGCTGGGCCCCCACAGCCTGTGCCATGACTGGGCTCAGGCCCGCCCCCGGCAGTTGCCCTCCTGTCGCCGTGTGGAGGAAGCAGCCACAGGTGAGCCTTCTCCCCCTGGCACCAACGGCAAGGCCCGCATGGCTTCCAGCCACCACGCCCAGCAAGCCTTCCCCCCTGCACCAATGGCCACTTGAGTGTGGAGGCAGCCTAGTGTGAATGCACACATATCCATATTCATCATCTGTGTCGCGAGCGAGAGTCCCTCATGCACAATTATCCAGGCTGCTCTGCTCCAGCAAGGACAGTGGCTGGCGGGATCCCACCCGCACCCCTGGGTCTTGACTCCTGTGGCCCCTGCCACCGCCATTATTGCCTGCTGAGGGCTGGTAGCCCACCTGAAACCACTGTCACTCCTCTGGTCTCCTGGTCATACTGGTGGTGCCTTTGCTGGTGGGCACCACCTGCAGAGCCTGTCCGGGGGCTGGGGTGCCCTTCCCACCACTGCCTCTCATGCTCTTGCCTCCCAAAGTCTGGCTGAGTTGGAGCTCCGAGTGGACCCCCCTCCCTCCCCCTGGGTGGGACCAACCCGCAGCGCCCGCAAGCCCTCACATGAGGCAGCTGGAGCAGGCTAGGGCACCACAGTCTGACCCTGGGCAGCCACCCCAGTGACCCTCTGGCCACACCACGTGCCTTTTTCCGCACCGTCAGCGCCGCCCCATGCTCCTAGCACACCCCCTTGTTTGCTTGCTCTCTGCCTCCCTGCCCCCCCCTCTGAGAGGCCAGGGCGTGCTCCCAGCAGGGGGTGGGGGTGGATGGGCGGCGAAGCAAGAAGAGCGCTGCTTCCCCCCTCCTGCTTCTCCCCAAGGTGCGTGTCCGCGAGCACACAGGCAGGCATCCAAAGGCCAAAGACTCGTTTTAATTCCAGTCACCCCCAGACCTCTTTCTGGTCGTGAACTGGCTGGTGTGAAACACTTGCTCCTTTTCGGTAGCTGCGCCAAGAGGGAGGAGAGAGAGAGATGGACGTTAATAAATATCCCCCCTCGTGTCCCCATGAAACTGGTTTGTTTCAGTTCCTGCAATTCTCTTTCTCAACGGTTAAGAAGGGGACTGCTTTTAAGCAAAGAGAAAGAACTTTGCAGTTTTACACAGGAAGAAGAGGAGCCAGGTCCCCCTCCTGTAGTTCTCGTCTTGACCTTATGATGTATAAACAATACACTTCAATCCGTTGCTGGAAGGGTGTTTGTTGCTTGTTGTGTAGTGGGTTCGACGCATTGAAGAATCAGGAAACAGCGTGATTATCAGCACATAGTTTACTGGAACACAACAGAACAAAGAATACCGGCCAGATAGCCAACTATATACAGTCCCCGTGGACCACCCACAGGTCCCATTGGTGGGTTTAAACTTCCGCCAAATTTCCCATTGGTGACCGTTTGTAATCCAGAGGTCCATGAGTACTGTCCATTTATCACAGAATAAGATGAGAGGATCTCTGGTCTGTGTTACTCCAGATGCATGGCAGGAGTTGCAGTCAGAAAATGGAGTCTTGATAAAGTACCCCCTGCGTTCTGCAGTTAGCAGGACATTCAGTCTGCCTAACATAAAATTTCCTGATGACCATGAGTTATAAGGAGGCTTAGATATGGGGGGAGGGGCAAAGAGGGGGAATCGCAGTGTCAGATTCTTGAACAAACGTGCCCCAACAACACTTACTGGAAGGTGATTTGTTTATTGAAAGAAGCGCTTGTGTCAAGCTGTGACTACTTGTGTCAGAACTAATTCAATCAATGCCAAAACCAAAGTTATACATTGAAAAGTACTGGGTTCGCCGCATGGAGGACTCGGACGACGACATGCGGTTGCACACGTTTATTCCGTACTTAACATAAGAGACACAACGGCCCTGCAAGGCCAACTATATACACTCCCATCCCTGGCCTCCCACTCCATTGGAGGGTTTGAATTTCCCGCCAAGAAGCCCATTGGTCAGCTAGGGGGGGAACTAGGATCCTAGGTCCCATTGTCTTTCTGGAGCCAAGCTCCTGTCTGCATACATAACACCCCTCCCCCCATAGTTCAGACACCACCTGGGTGATGTAGTCTTTTAAATACACAGGGGGCTTGCGCTCTCGGGTGGAACGCCTGGGTGCCGGTGAAGGAGCCGGTGTGGGGGCCGATGGAGGAAGGCCCGGGTCTGGCAGTTCCGGGGCCCTCTGCTCTGGTGGCTGCGTCGGTGGCTCGGGTTCTTCCGGGACCGACCCTCTCTCCTCGCTCGGGGCCTCTGCGGGTTGGCTGTTGTCAGGTGGTGGGGCCTCTTCTCGGCCCCCATCTTCCGGAAGGGGCGCTGGGGCCGGGTCCATGCCCCCTGGGGCCAGCCGCTGTCGAAGCTGATCGATGTGCCTCTCCAGCCGCCGGCCGTCCTCCGTTGTCACCTCGTATGAGACCGGGCCCTTGACTTT
>NW_015172632.1:0-6416 GCF_001447785.1 Gekko japonicus | reverse complement strand
TCCCGGGGTGAGCCTCGTGGAGCGCTTCCAGGACGTGCCGTTTTAGGACGCTGGGGACCCCGACTCGGTCTCCCCACAGGAGGCACCCCTTTAGCACCGACAGCTCATCCTTCCTGGTGCTGAAGGGTGCAAACTCGGCTCCCGGGGACGATGCAGGCCACCCCCTCACCACCCAGCCCAAAACACGAGAAAGGAGGGGGTCGTGGGACGACTTGGCAGCGATGTCGGCGGTGTGCAGGGGGGCTCGGGGAGGTCCTCGATACTCAGGACGCCGAGTGCCAGGGCGGGGTCCGCCGCTACCTCCGGGAGCGGCAGCCGGCTCAGTGCGTCAGCGTGGCCCATGGTCCTGCCCGGCCGGTGCTCTAAGCGGTACTGGTAGCCGGCCAGGAAGAGGGACCACCGGAGCACCCGCGGCGACATGACCTGGGGGGTCGTCTTGTCGGATGCCAGCAGGCCTAAAAGGGGCTTGTGATCCGTCACAATAGTGAAGGGGCGGCCATACACAAAGTTGTGAATTTTTTTAACCCCCACCACGATTGCCAAGCCTTCCCTGTCGATTTGCGCGTAGTTGCGCTCAGTGGCCGTCAGAGTCCGGGAGTAATAGGCCACGGGAACCTCGCGGCCGTCGGGGAGGAGGTGGCCCAGGACGGCGCCGATGCCATACGGGGAGGCGTCGCACGCAAGGACCACGGGAAGCGACTCGTCGAAATGGGCCAGCACGTCGTTAGAAATCAAGAGTGCCTTCACTCCCTTGAAAGCTGCTGCCTCCCTCGCGCCCCATGCCCACTGTGCCGACTTATCCAGGAGCCGGTGTAGGGGTTCCGCCACCGCCGCTTTGTGGGGCAAAAAGGCGTGATAAAAATTTAAAAGTCCAAGGAATGCCTGTAGTTCTGCCTTACATGTGGGGGTGGGTGCTTCCACGATGGCCTTCACCTTGTCCTTAGCCGGGTGCAGGCCGGATGCGTCCACCTGGAACCCCAGGAAGTCCACCTCCAAGACCCCAAGGAGGCATTTCTTGCGCTTCACCTTGAGGCCAGCTGAGTCAAAATGCTGCAGGACGGTTCGGAGGCGGGAGGCGAAGTCTTCGGGGGACGCCGCGGCGATCAGGATGGCGTCGAAAAACGGCGTCACTCCAGGAATCCCTTTCAATAGAGAGTCCATAAGTTGCTGGAAAATCCCTGGTGCCACGCTCACCCCAAATTGCAACCTCTTCGCCCTGAACACCCCCCTGTGGGTGACTATAGTCTGTGCCGTGGTGGTCGCCTCGTCGACCGGCAGCTGCTGATAGGCCTGAGCCAGGTCCAGCTTTCCAAAGATGGACGCTCCCGCCAGTGTGGCCACGCAGTAGGGACGGAGTAGGAATGGTCATGCAGTGCCTTATTAATTGTGCACTTGTAATCTGCGCAGATACGGATCTCTCCGTTGGGCTTCAGGGGGGTTACTATCGGGGTTTCCCAAATTGCGTGTGGGACGGTCTCCAGGACCCCCTGTGTCACCAGCTTGTCCAGCTCCACATCAATCTTTGGCCGAATGGAGAAGGGAGCCGTGCGGTAACGCATGCGGATGGGGGCCACGGAGGGGTCCAACTGCAGGGAAACAGGGGGCCCCTTGTAGCAACCCAGGGCCCTGTCGAACACGGCTGGGAACTCTTTGCAAATTTCCCCATAGTCTCTCGGGGCACAGCTGTGTACTCCCCTGACCCCGACCGTGATGCCCAGCGATTCGAACCAGGCCCTGCCCAGCAGGCCAACCAGGTTCCCCTCGACCACCACCAGGTCCAATAGTCCCGAAAACCCTCTGAACTTCACCCTGAAAGTCCCCACCCCCCTGATGGGAACTGGGTTCCTTTGAAAGTCCACTAGGCTAAGGTGTGAGGGGCGTAATCGCCCCCCCCAGGGCACAGCCAGCGTAGCGTTTCCACAGAAATTATGGATGCCGCTGACCCCGAGTCCACCTCCATTTGGCAGGGGCCCCCCTCTATCTGGACGGTCAGCTGGATTTTTGTGGCGCCCGTGGAATTCGGGAGGCGCAGTACCTGTTGGGACAGCTGGTCGGTGAGGAGGTAGAGTTCTGCTGTATCTGCGGATGTCCCGTGCGTGGTGGCAGACGGACGGCGTAGTTGCACCGGAGCTTGTTGGCGCCTGCTGGCTCCCCTTGGACTGGCAGACACGTGCAAGGTGTCCTTGCTTCCCGCACATGTGGCATGTTGCGTTGCAGAATCTGCAAGACTGGCGCTCATGCTCCTCGCCGCAATGGCCGGCGGGCTTTCCGACGGGGCCAGAACCTCCTTCCCCAGTGGCTTGCAGCGGCCTGGCTGTCTGACGAGGCGGACGTCCTCCTCCTCGGAGTCCTCTGTGTCCACGTGGGGGAGTACCTGGTGCACTGCCGAGGGTTGGCGGTGGGAGTCCTCGTGTGCGATGGCAAGTTGTAGGGCCGCCTCCAGCTTGATGTCAGCGGTCCCAACCATTTTCCTCCGCAGTTTGAGGTCACTGAGGCCCCACGCGAACTGTGTCAGCAGGTTCTCCTCCACCTTGGTGAAGGAGCAGTCCATAGCCAGCTGGCGCAGGGCGGCCATGAAGGCTGCGGCCGACTCGCCTGGTTTCTGCGTGCGGCTCTGGAAAACCAGCCGCCTGGCAAGCGTTGTTGGCCGCGGCGTGAAGTACCGGGTGAGGGCCTCGATGATCTCCTTGTAGGTGCACTCCAGAATGGATCGGGGCGCGAGGAGACTTTTGGCGAGACGGACCGTCGTTACTCTGCAGGAGCTCAGGAGCAGCACTCGTCTCTTGCCGGCGTCGGTGACCTCGTTGTACTCGAGGTGGCATGTTAGCTTTTTTTTCTTCTGCTTCCACTCCAGAATGGATTTGGGCGCGAGGAGACTTTTGGCGAGACGGACCGTCGTTACTCTGCAGGAGCTCAGGAGCAGCGCTCATCTCTTGCCGGCGTCGGTGACCTCATTGTACTCGAGGTGGCATGTTAGCTGGTCGGTCCACGAGTCCCAGAGTTCGGGGTGTGCTGGATCAAAGATCTCCAGATTCCCTCGGGTGGAGGCCATGGCGATGCAGTAGCGCGGAGCGAAGGTTCCTCGTTACGGTGCGCGAAGCGGTGCGGCTGGCGCGCGATGCGGGCGCGGGGTAGCCGGAATGGAGCGTTGCGCTGATGCGGGCCAGGCCAGATTCAGCGGGATCCCATCCTCGTCGCCACTGAAAAGTACTGGGTTCGCCGCATGGAGGACTCGGACGACGACATGCGGTTGCACACGTTTATTCCGTACTTAACATAAGAGACACAACGGCCCTGCAAGGCCAACTATATACACTCCCATCCCTGGCCTCCCACTCCATTGGAGGGTTTGAATTTCCCGCCAAGAAGCCCATTGGTCAGCTAGGGGGGGAACTAGGATCCTAGGTCCCATTGTCTTTCTGGAGCCAAGCTCCTGTCTTTTCTTGTGGCCGCCGTGTGGCGGCTGCATACATAACATACATGATTCAAACAAGCCCCCCTCCCGGTGTCTCAGACAATCACTCAGTTCACACATCACACCTAAATGAAGCATCCATAGTTAGCTCCCCTTCCCCCACCTGCCATCGGACACTATATTATCTACTACAAGTGAGCTAGCAGAGACAGCATCCAAAATCATCGAAAATTCTTCCCAGACAGGAGGCCCTCTTAGGAATATTTGCCCAGCACCTAAGTAAAGCACTTCCCCACACACCCACACAAATCCCCAGCACACTATCGTCTACAGCGAGATACAGGAAAATGCAGAAAATACATGGCAAACAAGGTTCCAAGTTTGACATTCTGCCCCCCCCAAAGCCTCTTCACCCCCCAGGTTTGTTTGAATGAGTTTTGTGGAAGGCACAAACCAGTTTGGGGGCTTTCACATGTTCCTGGTGCACCCATTCATTATGGCACGGGTCAAAGTTGTGCCATTTAATGAGATAGTACAAGTGTCCCTGCTTGATTTTGGAGTCTAAAATCTCCTCCACATCCTGGTGGAGTTCACCATTCACAATCACAAGGGGGAGCTTCAGGACGAGGTCTCCAGTTCAATGGACCTGAATCCTTCTTCTGTAGACTGAAATGAAAAACAGGGTGGATGTGTCGTAAATTCTTTGGCAAATCCAACTGAACAGCCACTTTATTTATAAGCCTCACAACCTTGAAAGGTCCGATGTACTTTCACCCATGTTTTTTCCCAGGTTGCAGGCCCTTGAGATTCTTAGTAGAAATATACACAGAGTTGCTGGGGTGTAGGTCCCATTCAGATGCCCGTCCCTTATTGGCTTGTGCCTTATAATCCTCTTTTGCCTTGGTCAGGGTCTGCTGAATTTGTGACCATTGCTGTGTGGTTCTGTGGCCACAGTGGGCATGGGGACTCCTTCATAGCCATGAACAATTTTGAGAGGTGAGGCCTCCGTGGAGCTGTGAACTGAGTTATTGTAACTATATTCCGCATAAGGAAGCAAGTCTAGTCAGTTATCCTGTTGATAGTTAATGAAACATCTCAAAAACTGTTCTAAGATTTGGTCAGTTCGTGCTGTTTGGCCATTGGTTTCCGGGTAGTAAGCACTGCTAAGCCCTTGTTCCATCCCCAGTAGTTTACGTAGTTCCTTCCAGAACATGGCTACAAACTGGGGGCCCTGGTCCAAAATAATTTTCCGAGGTACTGAATGCGCTCTCACAATGTGCTACATGAACTACTGGGCCAATTTATTGGCTGAATGTAACTGTTTGCGTGGGATGAAATGAGCTTGTTTCGAGAAAAGATCCACTACCACCCAGGTTACAGTCCTCCTCTTACTGGGTGGTAAGTTGGTGATGAAGTCCATTGAAATGAGAGCCCATGGTCTTTCAGGGGTCTCTAGAGATTGTAGGAGCCCTGGGGCGTTCCCAGCTCATCATTTCCCCATCAGGCACACTTGGCAAGAGGACATACTTGGAGATATCAGCCCTCATGCGTGGCCACCAAAATTGTCTATATAACAGGGTCAGGATTTTTAAATATCCAAATGTTGTCATGCCTTAACTGTAGGATGTCCCCTTGTAATGCTTTGGGCACAAATAGTCTTTGCTGATGGTACCAGCACCCATCCTCTCCCTGAATGAGGCTGCCTTTGTTGTCTACCTCTTCCTTGTCCCCTTCACTGAAAGCACTTTTGAACTTTTCCACCCAGGGTTCCGTTTGCAGGGGACTCCCTTTTTTGCCTGGCTCCTTGTGAGCAGTGCCCCCCCCAGTTGGCCTGGAGTGAACATTGAGTCTATAATTTCTTCCCGTTGGCTTGTGTGTTGGGGGAGGCATGAGAGTGCATCAGCTAGGAAGTTGGATTTCCCCGGGAAATGCTTGAGGGTGAAATGAAACTTAGAGAAGAACTCCGCCCAGTGCAACTGTTTTCCATTAAGATGCCTGGGGGTACGTAACGCTTTTGGGTTTTTATGGTCAGTTTAGACTTCGAACACTACCATGGCCCCTTCCAGCCAATGTCTCCAGGTTGTTAGGGCCAGTTTAATAGTGGCGGCTTCTTTGTCCCAAACCACCCAATTCTGTTCAGTCTCTGAGAACTTTTTTGAGACATAAGTCAGGGAGTACAATTTCCCATGCTCCCCATCTTGCAGGATCGCCCCCCTGACCAAATCTGAAGCATCTACTTGCACTACAAATGGCTTAAAGGAGGGGTCTTGGCTGGTTCCAGACCCCCACAGAGTCTCTGTAGGAGACTCTCAGCCTGGGGAGCCGGAATAAGCCTCTCCCAAGGCGACGGCTGAGGGATTGAGGCTTGCCTGTCCCCGAGAGGTCCTGATGCTGCGGAGTCAGTATGGCAATGAGAGCCAACCTCCGGACGAGCGGACAAGAAAATAAGTGAAAATAACCCCAGCAATAATCGGACTCGTCTAAACAGTGAGTTAATCAAACCTCTGTATAAGCGAAGAAGTCTTGGCTTGCTAGATTGACTGGAGAAAGAGTGGCGTGTGGGGAGGGGTTGAAGATCCACTCCCTGTCTGAAATGGAGTGGTCTTTAAGCGGTACAAAAAGGAAAGAAGGAATGAAACTTACTGCTTGAGACTTCATTTAAGCTTGAAAGCTATATTTTAAGTCCAAGAACATGGAATTCAGAGAAACTTTAATTTAAAACTAAAACTTTTCTTCACTGTAAACAAATGGCTCGGAGGGCGAGGAGAA
Organism: Gekko japonicus; assembly: GCF_001447785.1. Lineage (NCBI taxonomy): Eukaryota > Metazoa > Chordata > Lepidosauria > Squamata > Gekkonidae > Gekko > Gekko japonicus. Next base: position 232 of record NW_015172632.1, on the reverse strand, counting down.
TGGTGGCGAAAAAGAAACTTCCACCAGGAAGTACTACACCACCAACTCCCAGTCAGCCACAGGAAGCAACTGCAGACTTTCCCAATATGCTTGTTGCAGCATTGCGCCCTCTGCTGGACCAGATGTCTACAATTAATACCAAGCTGGATTCCGTCCAAAAGCAACTTACCCAAATGGAAAAAAGAGGCAATATGACAGATAAATATTTCAGGGTGGTGAAAACCAGTGAGGA
>NW_015172631.1:213509-216186 GCF_001447785.1 Gekko japonicus | reverse complement strand
TTTTTAATAGGGTACAGGTTCTCACTTACAGTCTCTCTGTAGGCTGAAGAATTCTTTTCATGGGCTTCTAGTCAATTTTAACAGGTTGAAAGGGCAAGCTAAAATGGTCACTTTCTCCAGCCTGCTGCACAGAAATGTGGGTGTTGTCAGTTCCCTGAGGGACTCGAAACTTTCCAGTACCTTAGCTAAGATTATTCTTCTTCCCTTTCCTTCTCCTCCTCCTCTTCACTGTCTCTCCCCGCCTGTATATGTCAGCTTTGTGTTGTACTATATAACTTATAAAATTGGGCCTCTTTGAAAGATGGGTTCCAACATCAGTGGCACTGATCCAAGGAACCTTCCGCTTTCTCAAGAGGCTGAATACCCTCGAGACAGGGAAGCTTCCTTCTGCAAGAGAAAACGCCACCATTAAGCAGAACTGATTTGCAGGACCCGGTTTCCTGGCTTTATTCCCTAAAAGATTTGCATGTGCATGAACTTGCCAGTTCCATCAGCATGTGGATTATCTTCTAAACCACTATTAATATATGAGAGAATCATTGGAATCTAAAATGCACGTTGCTTTGAAATCAAGGGAATTGGGAACTTGAATGTGTATGTATATGATCAAAAACAAAACCCACAGGAAACTGACAATATCTCGAAAAAAGTATTTGTTTTCTTGTTAAGGGAGACAAATTGTTTATGGTGTATTGGGACACACATTTAAATGGCACAAGTACTCTCTGAAATCAAGTACTAAAAAAAATGCAAGTTCGTTCCATCCCAAAGACAACTAAAACTGTCCCCCCTCCTCTTATTCAGATCTCGCTCAAGATCACCCCGGAGAAGGCCCCACACACCTGAACGGCGTAGAGAAGAAAGGTGTGTCCCAACAGCCTACCGTGTTAGCAACAGTCCAGGAATGAGCAGGAGACGATCCAGGTATGGACTGGAGTGTGGGAAACGGTCCTGTTATTTTTGTAGAGGTCCTTGGAGGGTTCTTTGTCTTTCTTTAGAATCAGATACTCAGATTCGGAAAACACAGAATCTTGTTTTGGTTGGTGTTGTATCACTGAAGCCTAGTTCAGACCCTAAGGAACACACTACAGTTGTCCAAATTGAGTAATAGCCCAAGTGAAAATAGTTCATACAAGTCTCTACTTCCCGTTGACCTCTGGAGTCAGTAGACTTGGGGCTCTTCCGCAGACTTCTTCATGGAGCCTGCAGTGTTTGAACTTGAGTTCCATTTAGTTTAGTGGGATAAACGCCAAGTCTGGGCATGCAGAGTTCTTTTTACTGTGTCGACATTGCAGTTACCTCCATAGTGTTATCTTGTCTGTTTCTCTTGAATGCTCCTGAGTCTTGAGGGGGAATCTTTGAACCCACATCTATTGCAACAATAAAATTCACGGAAGTGTACATTAGCCTCTGTGCCACAAGGTTCGCTTTTGTTTTCCTGTAGCATACTAACCCGACTCCCCCTGTGCAATCCCAAACATGTTACTCTTCTCAAAGTATCTCATTTAAATATTTACATTTTAAAAAGTCTCTGGGTGCAGTCCACTGGGAACTTCTGCGTCAGCCTGAATGAAACGAGTTGAGCAATAAAACTAGTTTTTCTTCCATCCTTCCCTTCCCAAATGCTCAGGTTGTGTTCTTGGATTAAAGGATGTGACGGAGCGATCATTGCACTGTGTTCATGGTACTTAGGTCGGTTGAAGTGGGCATTTGCTACCCTTTTGACGCATTGCTCTGGGTTGTATTATTTATTCATTAAATAAATTGCCGGCATAAGATCCGTTGTGTTTTAAATTGGACTTCTGTATTGTATTTTAACTGTTTTAATGGGTTGTCACCCACCCTCAGCCCGCTTGTGGGGAAAGGCGGGATAAACATGTGATTAAATAAATAAATATTTAAGGAGTATGCTCCAGGTAGCTTCACAGGGACCTGGATGGCCCCGAACAGCCCGATGTCGTCAGATCTCTGGAGCTAAGCAGGGTCGGCCACGGTTAGTAATTGGATGGGAGACCAGCCAGGATGTCCGGGGTCACGAAACAGAGGCAGGCAATGAGCACCTCTGGGTGACTCTATGGGGCTGCCGTCAGTTGGCTGCGACTTGACGGCACTTTTTGCCCTCACAATGGAACCTCAGTCTCGCACCTTCCTGTGCACACTAAACAGTACCTATAATAGTTTAATGCCAAACATGTAGAGAAGAAAGATGCATTGCAACAACTTATTTTATTAGCAACAGTCCGAGAATGGGCAGGAGATGCTCCAGGTACAGTCTGATGTGTGGGAGACAGTCCTCGTAATAGTGTAACCCCACTGTGTCACCTGGCAGTCTGAAAACCAGCAGCAGAGATCAGTGAAAACTGATTACACATGCGAGTTAAGAGCCCTGAGCAAGACTGAAGTGCACACCTGCGTGGTGTGGATTCCAGTATGTTCACAATCGCAAGTGCGGAGCAAGAGGGTAACAGTTCTGTTGACATGAGTGCAGGGGTGTGCACATGGCATCAGACGTGAGGTTTGAAACTTGGGGAGGGAGGTGTTTTGTACTGCAAGCTGCTGAACCGGAGACCAGCTTCCCTCCAACTGTGAGATCTTTCCCCCCCGATGAAGGCAAGCGGGGTGGGAGGTGGCAGGAGCTTTCTCATCACGTATTATCCCTGCGGCCCTCTTGTCAGCT
>NW_015172631.1:174958-208816 GCF_001447785.1 Gekko japonicus | reverse complement strand
GAAATCACCCAAGATCAACAATCTAGGGTGCTGCAGCGCCCAGCCTGATATGGCCTCCATCAGGGACGGCAGGCTACTGGCCGGTGCGTTAGGCGGTCAGTACACCAGCCAGAGTGCCAAACTCTCCTCGGCCTCCAGCACCAGGCCGACACACTCAATGCCCATGATCTCCAGCAGCGGGAGTGCCCTGAAGGAGTAAGCCTACCAAATGAAAATAGCCACTCCTCCCCCCAACCCCTAGTCTGTGATTGGTGTAGGACCGAGAACCCAGGTGGGGCAAGCTGGGAGAGAGCTACAGTCTCCCCATCCCATACCCAGGTCTTGGTCACGCACGCCAGGTCTATGGTCTTATTATTTATAGACCTGGCGTTGCATAGCACCAGTGTCAGAGGGGGGTTACAATCTTGCTCCATTACAAATTCCCCCCCACCCCCGCCGCTCCATTCTACTACACTTCTAATCTCTATTTAAAAAATGCCCTCTGTTTTTCCCCTCCTACTGAATGATACCAAATGGGCTTTGAAATCTCCTTCCAAAAACATGCATGCATGGTTTTGGATAGTTAGGGCCATTATCTAAATAGAAAATGGGGCTTTCTCCCCCCCCTTCTCCTCAGACTCATCCTCTTAGATTGGCAACCGTGCCTTTTGGTGAGGAATGACCTCTCCTTCTGTACAAGCAGGAAATAAATGTACTGTGGAAATGGAATCACAGCAGCGGCGATGGGAGGGGTCTGCAGAGTTCAACGGAAGAAAAGAAGAGCCTCATTAACATGCTTAATTTAAAATAGGAGGGAGGTGGGGGGGCGTTTTCCATAGTTGTCTCATTCTTACAGCCTGTTACCCAGTCAGACAGCTTGTGAACTGGATATGTGGGAATAGGCGGGCATGTTTTAGAGCGAAGCGCTCTCCGTGTGTGTAAGGGGGTGGGTGGGGGAGATCGGGAAAGGAAGCGTTTTCCCCCAAGTCGCACACTGCTACTTTTCCAAACTGTTGATTTTTATTTCCGTTGGAGACATCTGCTGCTAACAGTCCCAACAGCTTTAACAGTTCTTCCTTCTTTCTTATCTAGTTTTGCTAACTATGCTGTATCCTGGCTGCTCGATCTGCTCTGTGATCTCCGGCAGTAAAAATAGTCCTACCCTTTGGTCCTCTCCATTGTCCATGAGAGACGAGCCCAGAGGCAAGCGAGTGCATTTTTGCAGAGCTGGGGGGAAACCGAGGCCGCTGGCATCATTTGGAGTGAGCAAACAGCCCATTCCAAGGCTTTGTTGCAAGAAAGCATCCTTGAGGGTATTTAACAGCCTTAATTGGGGGACTGGGTGAGTGCTGGGCTTTCAGTTCGGCTGCTGGCTGCCTGCATCTGTGGAAGGGCCTCTAGCTGCTGAAGTCACTTGCTGACTTTTCTTATACGAGCTGGAACAAAGGGGGAGAGGTACTTGCTTCACACAGGCTTGAGTGCACACAGAGTGGAGCTTTTTCCTGGCATTTTGGAGCACTCAGTAGCACATGACAGTGGTTGGCTTTGGGCTTTGGTAACTCTTATGGTTTCAGAGAGCCTTTCTGATGGAGTCTTATTCTTTTAAAAGCCGAATGTTTCTTTGGAGTGAAATCCTGTTATTTTTGGTGAATGCCCTTGTGTTCTTGTTCAGAAGAGTTCTTAAAACTATTGATTTTTGGTGTCGGCTGCCTGGAGAGCTTGATACTATTAAAGGTAAAGGTTCCCTTGCTTGAAAGCCAGTCGAATCTGACTCTAGGGTTGCGGTGCTCATCTCCGTTTCAAAGCCGAAGAGCCAGCGCTGTCCGAAGACGTTTCCGTGGTCATGTGGCCGGCATGACTAAACACCAAGGCGCACGGAACGCTGTTACCTTCCCACCGAAGTGGTACCTATTGATCTACTTGCAATTTCTTGCTTTTGAACTGCTAGGTTGGCAGGAGCTGGAACTAGAAATGGGAGCTCACTCCATCATGCGGCACACTCGGGTCTCGAACTGCTGAACTACTGACTATACTGATACTATTGCCAACATTCAAAAACTACAGGACTCTTCCATATTTACTTCATCGATATTCTGTTTTGCTCCCCAGTGGGGACCCGAAGTGTCTTCCAGCAGACTCCCCGTCTCCATTTTTTCCTCACAACAACCCTGTGAGATATGTCAGGCCGAGAGCATGTGACTGGCCCAAGGTCACCCAGCGAACTTCCATGGCAGAGTGGGGATTTGAACCTGAGTCTCCCTGTCCAACACTCTAGCCACTACACCGCACTGGCTGTCCATGGTGCTGATTGTGCTCATTTGTTTGGTTTTGCCGCATATTCAGTGAACCTCCGCAACCTCCGCATGTTCACTTTGTAATTTTAACTTCTGAGGAATTTGTAAAAATAGGCTTAGTGACCAGCTGCCAGGTAGCCATCAACTAATGTGGTCTGATCTGGAAGTCTACAAAATCCAGTACTGGATTTTGCAGAGCTGGAAAAAGTACAGAAGAGGGCAACCAAAGATTATTGGGGGGGTGGAGCACCTTCCCTGGGAGGAAAGGCTGAAGAGCCTGGGACTTTTCCATTTAGGAAAGTTTATCTAACTAAGGGGAGACATGATAGAGGCTTATACAATTATGCAGGGGGTGCAGAGAGTTGACAACAATTTTTCTCCCTCTCCCAAAAGAACTAGAACTCGAGGGCATCCAGTGAAGCTGATGGGCAGTAGGTTCAGGACTGCTGAAAGAAAATACTGCTTTACACAGAGAGTGATTAAAATGTAGGATTAGCTGTTAGAGGAGGTAGTGATGGCCACAGGTATAAACAGCTTTAAATGGGAATTAGACAGATTCATGGAGGATAGCTGCCATCCTGTCAGTGGCCGCTAGCCATGATGATGAAAGGGAACCTCCACGTTCAGAGGCAGTTAACCTCTGAATCCCAGAGCCAGGAGGCAACCTCAGGGGAAAGCCTCGGCCTCTGTGCCCTGTTGTTGACCATCCAGAGGAACTGGTTGTCCACAATGTGAGACAGGATGCTGGACTAGATGGACCACTGGTCTGATCCACCTTACTGGCCACGTGTATCAAATTAACTAGGAGTTTTCTTAAATCCCTTCAGTGCCTTTGTAATACCAGGCTGGATCCTATTCTATTCAAGCATAGCAGCTTTTGAACTCTTTGATTCTGCCCCCTCTCACTCCATGCAGTCTGCCACACAATGCTCCCTCTGAGCTGTGGAGGCTTGTGCGAGGGATGGCAAAAAACAAAAACACCAGCACCCCACGAACACACTGGTGTAGCTGCTTTCCATCAGTGGAAAACAGTTTGGATCCAAGCTATAGTCTCTCACAATTGTGTATCGAGTCTTAAAATTAAGCCCTTATCTTTTTCTGTTGGTAGTTAGTTATGTCTGGTATCTTTCAGCACATAAATTCACAAGGGATCTTCCTCCTTTTATCTTTCTTTTTTTTTTTTTTGTTTCAGCTGATGCAGCATATGTTTGTCTGTACCCCAGGATCTCCTGGCAGCCCTTGATCCCTTTACTCTTTGAATCCAGTAGGGAACAGGGGAAGATGTCAAGGAGACCTTAGCACAGACTGCTTTGTGCTTTGCTTTCCGTGTTGAAAGAGGAAGGTCAGACACTCATAAGCCCCAAGCTGGCTTTTCTTCTCCTATTGAGGACAAAAATGTTCTTGCAAGAGAGGACAGACACTAATGGGTTATTCACTATAATCTGCCCAAAAAACCCAAAAAAAACCTTTACTTTGGATGGTAGAAAGCATTTGTGGCAAGCATATACTATTGGAATTGAATTCACTCTAAAAGCAATTAATCTTTGTCCAGCTCAACATTTCTCTGTAAATTGTGGATCATTTTCCTGCATAAGACTTGCTTGTATTCCTAGAACTCTGTTTCTTGTGGTGCCCCTGTGGCTCTCTGTCTCCATCTGCTACATGTGCTTCTGGAAAGCTATTTTCTGATGCTTGGTTTGAGGCACAAATCAACTGTGCCTTGAGTAGAGATGATGGTTTCTTTGGAGCTTGGTTCTCCTTCATAAATAATAGGCACCTAAGAAGAGCCTCCCTGGCTCAGTGGTCCATCTGGTCCAGTATCCTATTTCACACAGGGGTGGCCCTGGAGGACCAACAAACAGAAAGCAGAGGCCAAGACCATCCTCTGATTTTACCTCCTGCTGCTCGCATACAGAGGTTTACTGTTTCTGAATGAGTAGAGGTTCTCGTCAGTCAACCTGGTTGGCAGCCATGGGTGAACCTGTCCTCCGTAAACCCGCCTGATCGCTTTTTAAAGCCCCCCCGTGATTGTGGCCCTGGGGATGGCCCAGGGCAGCCTAAGCTTGTCAGATCCCGGAAGCTAAACAGGGTCAGCCTTGGGTTAGTACCTGAATGGGAGACCACTAAGGAAGCCCAGGGTTGCTGTGTAGAGGCAGGCAGTGGCAAACCACCACTGGACGTCTCTTGCCTTGAAAGCCCCCCGAGGTAGCCATAAGTCAGCTGCAACTTGATGGCAAAAATTTTAAAAAAGCTTGTGGCCATCACTGCATCCACTGTCATGGAGTTCCATGGCAGTGAGGTGGAGGTAGTGACGGCCACTAACATAAATGGCTTTAAAAGGGGATCAGACAGATTCATGGAGGAGAGGTAACTATCAGTGGTTACTAGCTGTGGTGACTGACGGGAGCTTCCATCAACAGAGGCAGAAAGCCTTTGAATAAGAGAGCTAGGAGGCAAAAGCAGGGGAGGGTCATGGCTTCTTGTGCCCTCTTTGACTGGCCCTCCAAGGCAACTGGTTGGCCACTTTGCTGGACTTGATGGACCCCCTGTCTGATCTCGCAGGCTCTTCTTCTGTTCTTATGTCCACAATTTAATGACTTATGGTGTAAAGAAGTACTTCCTTTTGTCCATACCAAATCTGTTGTCTGTCAGCTTCATTGGCTGCCCCAAATTCTTGTATTATTGGAGAGGAAGAAAAGATTCTATCTGTCTGCTTTCTCTGTCCCATGCATAACTTTATACACTTCACTCTAGATAAATGAATGCCTAAAACTCCCTCCCCCCAAAAAACCCCCAGGAAACAGCTGTTTTTTCCCCTGCGGCTTCAGTATTTCTGGAAATTTTGCATCTCTACCTCTGCCATACCTCTTTAGTGGCTCAGAGGTTAAGACACTGCGCTGCAGACCGGAAGGTCAGTAGGTCGGCAGTTTGAGACCTTAGTGCTGTGTAACAGAGTGAGCTCCCATCTCTGGCCCCACTTCCTGCCAACCTAGCAGTTTGAAAGCAAGAAACTGCAAGCAGATAAATAGGTACCGCTTCAGTGGGAAGGTAACAGCGTTCTGTGCACCTCGGCGTTTCGTTATGCCAGCCACATGACCACAGAGAAGTCTTCCAACAATGCTGGCTCTTCGGCTTGGAAACAGAGATGAGCACCGCCCCCTAGAGTTGGATTCAGCTGGCTTTCGAGCAAGGGAAACCTTTACTTTTTACCTTTCTAAACGGAACAGCCACAGATTCTTTAGCCTTTCCTTGTAGGAAAGGTGCTTCAGCCCCTTAAATAGCCTAGTTGCTGTCTTCCGCATTTGATTCCAGTGCTGCATTTCAAATGAGGCTACATCATAGATGCATTGCTATATTGTCCACTTTATGTTCAGTCCTTTTTCTAGTAATACCCTTTATAAGGTTTGCCTTCTTCACCACTCTCAAGTCAACATTTTCTTTGACTTGTCCAGTACAAGCCAAGAATCTCTCTGTGTCTCAACCAGTTGAGACGACATCAGCATAAATTTAAGATAAGGCTTATTGTTCTAGCCGGCATCTTCTGCCATTTAACTATGCTGAACTTCCCTTTGCCACGTAGTTGCTCAGCTGGGTCTCCTCTGCCTCTGGCCAGGTGTTTCCTTAAATAGAGGCCTCCCCCAGCAGAGTGCTGGCAGCAGCTATTCAAATGCACCCAGGCACTCAATCACATGCAAAACAATGCCCCTTCCTTTTCCTCTCAATTGCAGTCAATCACAGTCAAACAATGCCCTTTCCTCTCTCAAGCAGCCAGGAATCTGCAAAAACTCCAAGCGCTTCCACACACTCCCAGACCAGTTCTCCCACCAAAATCCTCAGCTGGATCCTCTCCGCTGAAAGCAAATAAAAAACCACTCACCCTTCTGTCTCCTGCTCCTGTTCCTGCTCAGAGCTCAGCTGGGTCTCCTCTGCCTCTGGCCAGGTGTTTCCTTAAATAGAGGCCTCCCCCAGCAGAGTGCTGGCAGCAGCTATTCAAATGCACCCAGGCACTCAATCACATGCAAAACAATGCCCCTTCCTTTTCCTCTCAATTGCAGTCAATCACAGTCAAACAATGCCCTTTCCTCTCTCAAGCAGCCAGGAATCTGCAAAAACTCCAAGCGCTTCCACACACTCCCAGACCAGTTCTCCCACCAAAATCCTCAGCTGGATCCTCTCCGCTGAAAGCAAATAAAAAACCACTCACCCTTCTGTCTCCTGCTCCTGTTCCTGCTCAGAGCTCAGCTGGGTCTCCTCTGCCTCTGGCCAGGTGTTTCCTTAAATAGAGGCCTCCCCCAGCAGAGTGCTGGCAGCAGCTATTCAAATGCACCCAGGCACTCAATCACATGCAAAACAATGCCCCTTCCTTTTCCTCTCAATTGCAGTCAATCACAGTCAAACAATGCCCTTTCCTCTCTCAAGCAGCCAGGAATCTGCAAAAACTCCAAGCGCTTCCACACACTCCCAGACCAGTTCTCCCACCAAAATCCTCAGCTGGATCCTCTCCGCTGAAAGCAAATAAAAAACCACTCACCCTTCTGTCTCCTGCTCCTGTTCCTGCTCAGAGCTCAGCTGGGTCTCCTCTGCCTCTGGCCAGGTGTTTCCTTAAATAGAGGCCTCCCCCAGCAGAGTGCTGGCAGCAGCTATTCAAATGCACCCAGGCACTCAATCACATGCAAAACAATGCCCCTTCCTTTTCCTCTCAATTGCAGTCAATCACAGTCAAACAATGCCCTTTCCTCTCTCAAGCAGCCAGGAATCTGCAAAAACTCCAAGCGCTTCCACACACTCCCAGACCAGTTCTCCCACCAAAATCCTCAGCTGGATCCTCTCCGCTGAAAGCAAATAAAAAACCACTCACCCTTCTGTCTCCTGCTCCTGTTCCTGCTCAGAGCTCAGCTGGGTCTCCTCTGCCTCTGGCCAGGTGTTTCCTTAAATAGAGGCCTCCCCCAGCAGAGTGCTGGCAGCAGCTATTCAAATGCACCCAGGCACTCAATCACATGCAAAACAATGCCCCTTCCTTTTCCTCTCAATTGCAGTCAATCACAGTCAAACAATGCCCTTTCCTCTCTCAAGCAGCCAGGAATCTGCAAAAACTCCAAGCGCTTCCACACACTCCCAGACCAGTTCTCCCACCAAAATCCTCAGCTGGATCCTCTCCGCTGAAAGCAAATAAAAAACCACTCACCCTTCTGTCTCCTGCTCCTGTTCCTGCTCAGAGCTCAGCTGGGTCTCCTCTGCCTCTGGCCAGGTGTTTCCTTAAATAGAGGCCTCCCCCAGCAGAGTGCTGGCAGCAGCTATTCAAATGCACCCAGGCACTCAATCACATGCAAAACAATGCCCCTTCCTTTTCCTCTCAATTGCAGTCAATCACAGTCAAACAATGCCCTTTCCTCTCTCAAGCAGCCAGGAATCTGCAAAAACTCCAAGCGCTTCCACACACTCCCAGACCAGTTCTCCCACCAAAATCCTCAGCTGGATCCTCTCCGCTGAAAGCAAATAAAAAACCACTCACCCTTCTGTCTCCTGCTCCTGTTCCTGCTCAGAGCTCAGCTGGGTCTCCTCTGCCTCTGGCCAGGTGTTTCCTTAAATAGAGGCCTCCCCCAGCAGAGTGCTGGCAGCAGCTATTCAAATGCACCCAGGCACTCAATCACATGCAAAACAATGCCCCTTCCTTTTCCTCTCAATTGCAGTCAATCACAGTCAAACAATGCCCTTTCCTCTCTCAAGCAGCCAGGAATCTGCAAAAACTCCAAGCGCTTCCACACACTCCCAGACCAGTTCTCCCACCAAAATCCTCAGCTGGATCCTCTCCGCTGAAAGCAAATAAAAAACCACTCACCCTTCTGTCTCCTGCTCCTGTTCCTGCTCAGAGCTCAGCTGGGTCTCCTCTGCCTCTGGCCAGGTGTTTCCTTAAATAGAGGCCTCCCCCAGCAGAGTGCTGGCAGCAGCTATTCAAATGCACCCAGGCACTCAATCACATGCAAAACAATGCCCCTTCCTTTTCCTCTCAATTGCAGTCAATCACAGTCAAACAATGCCCTTTCCTCTCTCAAGCAGCCAGGAATCTGCAAAAACTCCAAGCGCTTCCACACACTCCCAGACCAGTTCTCCCACCAAAATCCTCAGCTGGATCCTCTCCGCTGAAAGCAAATAAAAAACCACTCACCCTTCTGTCTCCTGCTCCTGTTCCTGCTCAGAGCTCAGCTGGGTCTCCTCTGCCTCTGGCCAGGTGTTTCCTTAAATAGAGGCCTCCCCCAGCAGAGTGCTGGCAGCAGCTATTCAAATGCACCCAGGCACTCAATCACATGCAAAACAATGCCCCTTCCTTTTCCTCTCAATTGCAGTCAATCACAGTCAAACAATGCCCTTTCCTCTCTCAAGCAGCCAGGAATCTGCAAAAACTCCAAGCGCTTCCACACACTCCCAGACCAGTTCTCCCACCAAAATCCTCAGCTGGATCCTCTCCGCTGAAAGCAAATAAAAAACCACTCACCCTTCTGTCTCCTGCTCCTGTTCCTGCTCAGAGCTCAGCTGGGTCTCCTCTGCCTCTGGCCAGGTGTTTCCTTAAATAGAGGCCTCCCCCAGCAGAGTGCTGGCAGCAGCTATTCAAATGCACCCAGGCACTCAATCACATGCAAAACAATGCCCCTTCCTTTTCCTCTCAATTGCAGTCAATCACAGTCAAACAATGCCCTTTCCTCTCTCAAGCAGCCAGGAATCTGCAAAAACTCCAAGCGCTTCCACACACTCCCAGACCAGTTCTCCCACCAAAATCCTCAGCTGGATCCTCTCCGCTGAAAGCAAATAAAAAACCACTCACCCTTCTGTCTCCTGCTCCTGTTCCTGCTCAGAGCTCAGCTGGGTCTCCTCTGCCTCTGGCCAGGTGTTTCCTTAAATAGAGGCCTCCCCCAGCAGAGTGCTGGCAGCAGCTATTCAAATGCACCCAGGCACTCAATCACATGCAAAACAATGCCCCTTCCTTTTCCTCTCAATTGCAGTCAATCACAGTCAAACAATGCCCTTTCCTCTCTCAAGCAGCCAGGAATCTGCAAAAACTCCAAGCGCTTCCACACACTCCCAGACCAGTTCTCCCACCAAAATCCTCAGCTGGATCCTCTCCGCTGAAAGCAAATAAAAAACCACTCACCCTTCTGTCTCCTGCTCCTGTTCCTGCTCAGAGCTCAGCTGGGTCTCCTCTGCCTCTGGCCAGGTGTTTCCTTAAATAGAGGCCTCCCCCAGCAGAGTGCTGGCAGCAGCTATTCAAATGCACCCAGGCACTCAATCACATGCAAAACAATGCCCCTTCCTTTTCCTCTCAATTGCAGTCAATCACAGTCAAACAATGCCCTTTCCTCTCTCAAGCAGCCAGGAATCTGCAAAAACTCCAAGCGCTTCCACACACTCCCAGACCAGTTCTCCCACCAAAATCCTCAGCTGGATCCTCTCCGCTGAAAGCAAATAAAAAACCACTCACCCTTCTGTCTCCTGCTCCTGTTCCTGCTCAGAGCTCAGCTGGGTCTCCTCTGCCTCTGGCCAGGTGTTTCCTTAAATAGAGGCCTCCCCCAGCAGAGTGCTGGCAGCAGCTATTCAAATGCACCCAGGCACTCAATCACATGCAAAACAATGCCCCTTCCTTTTCCTCTCAATTGCAGTCAATCACAGTCAAACAATGCCCTTTCCTCTCTCAAGCAGCCAGGAATCTGCAAAAACTCCAAGCGCTTCCACACACTCCCAGACCAGTTCTCCCACCAAAATCCTCAGCTGGATCCTCTCCGCTGAAAGCAAATAAAAAACCACTCACCCTTCTGTCTCCTGCTCCTGTTCCTGCTCAGAGCTCAGCTGGGTCTCCTCTGCCTCTGGCCAGGTGTTTCCTTAAATAGAGGCCTCCCCCAGCAGAGTGCTGGCAGCAGCTATTCAAATGCACCCAGGCACTCAATCACATGCAAAACAATGCCCCTTCCTTTTCCTCTCAATTGCAGTCAATCACAGTCAAACAATGCCCTTTCCTCTCTCAAGCAGCCAGGAATCTGCAAAAACTCCAAGCGCTTCCACACACTCCCAGACCAGTTCTCCCACCAAAATCCTCAGCTGGATCCTCTCCGCTGAAAGCAAATAAAAAACCACTCACCCTTCTGTCTCCTGCTCCTGTTCCTGCTCAGAGCTCAGCTGGGTCTCCTCTGCCTCTGGCCAGGTGTTTCCTTAAATAGAGGCCTCCCCCAGCAGAGTGCTGGCAGCAGCTATTCAAATGCACCCAGGCACTCAATCACATGCAAAACAATGCCCCTTCCTTTTCCTCTCAATTGCAGTCAATCACAGTCAAACAATGCCCTTTCCTCTCTCAAGCAGCCAGGAATCTGCAAAAACTCCAAGCGCTTCCACACACTCCCAGACCAGTTCTCCCACCAAAATCCTCAGCTGGATCCTCTCCGCTGAAAGCAAATAAAAAACCACTCACCCTTCTGTCTCCTGCTCCTGTTCCTGCTCAGAGCTCAGCTGGGTCTCCTCTGCCTCTGGCCAGGTGTTTCCTTAAATAGAGGCCTCCCCCAGCAGAGTGCTGGCAGCAGCTATTCAAATGCACCCAGGCACTCAATCACATGCAAAACAATGCCCCTTCCTTTTCCTCTCAATTGCAGTCAATCACAGTCAAACAATGCCCTTTCCTCTCTCAAGCAGCCAGGAATCTGCAAAAACTCCAAGCGCTTCCACACACTCCCAGACCAGTTCTCCCACCAAAATCCTCAGCTGGATCCTCTCCGCTGAAAGCAAATAAAAAACCACTCACCCTTCTGTCTCCTGCTCCTGTTCCTGCTCAGAGCTCAGCTGGGTCTCCTCTGCCTCTGGCCAGGTGTTTCCTTAAATAGAGGCCTCCCCCAGCAGAGTGCTGGCAGCAGCTATTCAAATGCACCCAGGCACTCAATCACATGCAAAACAATGCCCCTTCCTTTTCCTCTCAATTGCAGTCAATCACAGTCAAACAATGCCCTTTCCTCTCTCAAGCAGCCAGGAATCTGCAAAAACTCCAAGCGCTTCCACACACTCCCAGACCAGTTCTCCCACCAAAATCCTCAGCTGGATCCTCTCCGCTGAAAGCAAATAAAAAACCACTCACCCTTCTGTCTCCTGCTCCTGTTCCTGCTCAGAGCTCAGCTGGGTCTCCTCTGCCTCTGGCCAGGTGTTTCCTTAAATAGAGGCCTCCCCCAGCAGAGTGCTGGCAGCAGCTATTCAAATGCACCCAGGCACTCAATCACATGCAAAACAATGCCCCTTCCTTTTCCTCTCAATTGCAGTCAATCACAGTCAAACAATGCCCTTTCCTCTCTCAAGCAGCCAGGAATCTGCAAAAACTCCAAGCGCTTCCACACACTCCCAGACCAGTTCTCCCACCAAAATCCTCAGCTGGATCCTCTCCGCTGAAAGCAAATAAAAAACCACTCACCCTTCTGTCTCCTGCTCCTGTTCCTGCTCAGAGCTCAGCTGGGTCTCCTCTGCCTCTGGCCAGGTGTTTCCTTAAATAGAGGCCTCCCCCAGCAGAGTGCTGGCAGCAGCTATTCAAATGCACCCAGGCACTCAATCACATGCAAAACAATGCCCCTTCCTTTTCCTCTCAATTGCAGTCAATCACAGTCAAACAATGCCCTTTCCTCTCTCAAGCAGCCAGGAATCTGCAAAAACTCCAAGCGCTTCCACACACTCCCAGACCAGTTCTCCCACCAAAATCCTCAGCTGGATCCTCTCCGCTGAAAGCAAATAAAAAACCACTCACCCCTCTGTCTCCTGCTCCTGCTCCTGCTCAGAGCTCAGCTGGGTCTCCCCTCAGAGCTCAGCTGGGTCTCTCGACTAGAACACATATTGACCCAATCAATGTGTGGGTTTGCAGCAGTCCGTCACGCGCCCTAAAGCCTTGTTACTTGTTATTTGATCTCATCCGCCTCCTCCGAAACACCAAATATTTTCGTATCGCCAGTATTATGATTGCTGTTTGATCATTAGGTAAGAGAAGGCTAAACCAGGATCAGCAACTGTCCAAGGCAAACTCCCACAATCTGTCTTCTCTGGCGAATGGTAAATTGGGGGATTTTTAGAGAGATTCTGACTTTTGTGCTGTTCATGCAGGAAAGGTGCTGCTTTCATGGGAGCTGGGAAGACTTCTTTTTAACGGCGTCATTTCCCCCACCACCACCCCTTGCAGCCAGCCACATAGCTTGATGAGATGAAGTAAAGCGCTTTTGTTTTGCTTTTTTTTGTTGTTGTTCTCAGAAGTCCTCACGAAAAGAAGAAAAGGAGATCTCACTCTCACACCAAGTCCAAAGCACGATCTCATTCGCCCTCCGTCTCACCAGGCAAGCAGTCTGCACTTAAGAATGCCACCCACTCAGCCAGCGTCTCTCCTGTGGAGAGCAGAGGATCCAGCCAAGAACGGTCCAGGTAATGGGCTCTTGTAAGGCTGCGTGTCGGCTTTTGTCTGTCCGTCTGCGAGCCGCTGGCTCGGTTGAAGGAGAGGGCTGTGCTGCCAGGGATTCCGAATGGGAGCACATTCGTAAGGAAGCCTCGTAGGCCTGCCAGCAAAACTTGCTTTCTGTGCAGCTGGAACAAACAGAGAGGGCCGTGTGCCCATTGTACCCTCTTAGCTAGCTTGTGTATTTGGGTGGATGGATGCCGTTTTTCAACCCAAAAGGATATCAAGCAGCTTATAGAAAAAATAATCAAAATACATTTTAACAATGTAACAACCAGTGGGGGGGGACAAAAAAACAGTTGGTGAAGAGAATTAAGACATTGAGCGCTGGTCCCAGTCCACCAGGCAAGTTTTTACGGGCTAAAGCCCTTTCTTGCCCTGTGGTTTGTGCCTCTGGCCATGCCCAGGCTTAAGTACCTGCAAGCAGAGGAGAAACAAACTCAGCCCAGATGTTATTCAGCTGCTGGTGGCAAGCTAGCAGGGTTTCCCCCTCTTCCTCCCCTGGTCATCTGCACCATTACACCAAACGGCAGGGAGAACTTCACCAGATTTCTCAATCTGATTAGAAATCGGGAGGGAAGGGGGCGAAATTCTGCTCATCACCGGGCAGGACAGTGTGGGCCTCTTTTCTGTAAGAGACGAGAAGGGAGAGCTGTGAAGTGATAGACCAAAAGCAGGGAAAGGTTCCCCAAGCTGCAGTTCAACTGGCTTCCTGAGCGGTGTTCCCTCTAAGCTGAGTTGGTGTGTGCCAACTCACAGTTTTTTAGCTTCCAGTTCACACATTTTTGTCTTAGCTCAGGAAGGATGGCTCCAGAGCAAATTAATTTATGCAGTAGCCAAATTGCTCGCTCACAACTTTAATGCCACTAGGCTCACAAAGTAGAATTTTTGCTCACAAGACTCCACACCTTAGAGGGAGCATTGCTCCTGAGATGCTGATACGTACAGTATTGTAAATGATCAATCCTATCAGCCCTTTCTTTTTCTGGTTGCACCTGCACCGGTTCTTTCCTTCTGCACTGTTAACTGTGGCTTCTGCAGTTAAGATTGCAGTGTTTAGCAGTAGCCGCTCTGCACGAGATGGCACCGTGCGTGTGGCTTTTGGAAAAATAACACTCTAGTGAGCTGTTCTCACTCAGGCATCCTCTGGGAGAATGGTAGTCCTGTGGATCTTTTCAGCAGTAATGTAGCATCAAACCTCTGCTGTTTAGCTATGAACCCTGATAGCAGCACTTGATGCACCTAGCTGTAAACTTGTACATTCCAGTGTGGTATAAGGTGGTGTAGAGTTGGGCTTGGAATGGGGGAGACCTAAAATAGTCTTGGTCCAGTCATTCAGGCTGTCCATGCAAGGATAAAAGAAGGAAGAAGAATTGTGTTTGCTGCCCCTACTTCCTTGGAGAAAGGCAGGTTAAGAGAATAGTAAAAGAATAAAGAAAACGACCCCTGGTGAGAATGCAGTGGTGATGGAATATTAGCAAGCTCTGCACAGTATCCTTCTGGGGTGTGGTGTTTTGTTTTGTTTGGGGGGGGGGTTTCCTTGATGGTCTCCCATCCAAATATTAGCCAGAGCTGAGCCCACTTAGTTTCTGAGATCGGACAAAATCGGGCTAGCCTAGGCTATGCGTCTAACTGAGATGTTTTTAAACAATTCTTCTTTTACTTATAGTATTTCCGTGTAGGGGAAAAGTGCTTTTCCAGTGTTCAATCTGCTGCACATTGATATTTACAACAAACCTAGACCAGTTTTATTATCCCTGCAATGGAGCAAGCCTTCGTGGTGTTGAGACAGAAGGCCATCTATCTAAGGCAGGGATGCAGTCGGACCACGGGACTTGCTCTTTAGCCGTTACTCCCTGCTAGTTCTGTTTCTCAAAGGGGGTCAACTACCCAGATGTCCATTTCCATGTGCCAATAATGGGATGCTAACGCATGTCCCCTTTCTGAATTTTCAGGGGAGTTTCTTTGGAAAAAGACGGCCAGATCTCTTCAGCCATCGTGTCATCAGTACAGAGTAAAATAACTCAGGTAACAGTTTAAAATGTTGTTACTGCAGGCCTCGCCAGTAAAGGATGAACCGTGTTATAATCATGTGACGTCATGTTTTAATTGCAGCCTCAGTGGTGGTGTGGCTCTGAAAGGGCGCTGCAAACAGTCTGTGATCATTGCCCTTCCCAAATTATGTCTGTCCGGTTTATGAGATAAGAGTCTCCTTACTTGCCTGCATCATTGCTGTGGTTTGCTTTTGGAGGCCAGTTGGACTTCTTTACTACCTGAATTGTTTTCAGAGCCATTAACGGTTGCAGGTCACAGTATCGGTGCAGCAGCTCCAATGGTTTTGTGTCTAGCCTTTGACACGCTTAACAAAGTGCAGCTATAAGCCTGTCTGTCTTCAATGTCTTTCATGCCTTGCAGGGGGAAAAAAATCTGTAAATCTGTGATAGCACCATCCAGTTTTCACTCTTTTCAAACATGCATCTCCTCGTCTTGCTCCCTGCACATTTTAATTATGACTCGCCTGGATGGGGGGGAGGGTTTTTGGTCCAGCAGCTTCTCCTCTGCCAAAACAGGGAAGAACAGTCCCTTTTGAATACCAAAAAGTGAGGCCAAAGCAGGTAAAACCTGTATGGCACGGAAGCCTCAGTGAAGAGGAAAATCAGGGAAGATTAAGCAGAAAAGCTGGCAGGACCCAAACCCACATTTTGGAAGTCTTCCGTTTTCTTTGGATACTTTTTTCCACACACAAAAAATGCAATTATGAAACTAGCTGCTTGTCTTCTAGTCTGTAGGTGTTTCCAGCGACTGGATAGAATTCCCTGGGCTGTGCCTCAGTGTTAGGGCATCTGCTTTGCATGCAGAAGGTGCCTGGTTCAATCCCCGGCTTCTCCCATTAAAAAGGACCAGGCAGTGGGGGATGTGAGAGACCTTTCTCTGCCCGAGACCTTGGAGGACTGCTGCCGGTCTGAGTAGGCAGTACTGATGTTGACGGGCCAGTGGTCTGGTTCAGTACAAGGTTCAGGCTCATGTGGAGCTTTGTGGAGTTCATGACCAAAAGAACTGTGAGGAGACATGATCCAAAAGGTGCTCAGTAAGAAACAGTGGCTTCAAATAAAGCCCCTGTGTGGACGGACTCTCAAGGAGTGGGGGTCCAGCTAGTGGGGCTGAGAGGAGCTCAGTCTGCTCCAGTGTGGTGTAGTGGTTAAGAGCAGTGGACTCTAATCCGGAGAACTTCCTCCTCTACATGAAGCCATCTGGGTGACCTTGGGCCAGTCACAGTTCTCTCAGGGCTCTCTCAGCCCCACCTGCCTCACAAGGTTACCTGAATTGTTTTCAGAGCCATTAACGGTTGCAGGTCACAGTATCGGTGCAGCAGCTCCAATGGTTTTGTGTCTAGCCTTTGACACGCTTAACAAAGTGCAGCTATAAGCCTGTCTGTCTTCAGTGTCTTTCATGCCTTGCAGGGGGGGGAAATCTGTAAATCTGTGATAGCACCGTCCAGTTTTCACTCTTTTCAAACATGCATCTCCTCGTCTTGCTCCCTGCACATTTTAATTATGACTCGCCTGGATGGGGGGGAGGGTTTTTGGTCCAGCAGCTTCTCCTCTGCCAAAACAGGGAAGAACAGTCCCTTTTGAATACCAAAAAGTGAGGCCAAAGCAGGTAAAACCTGTATGGTACGGAAGCCTCAGTGAAGAGGAAAATCAGGGAAGATTAAGCAGAAAAGCTGGCAGGACCCAAACCCACATTTTGGAAGTCTGCCGTTTTCTTCGGATACTTTTTTTTTTTAATGCAATTATGAAACTAGCTGCTTGTCTTCTAGTCTGTAGGTGTTTCCAGCGACTGGATAGAATTCCCTGGGCTGTGCCTCAGTGTTAGAGCATCTGCTTTGCAGGCAGAAGGTGCCTGGTTCAATCCCTGGCTTCTCCCGTTAAAAAGGACCAGGCAGTAGGGGATGTGAGAGACCTTTCTCTGCCCGAGACCTTGGAGGACTGCTGCCGGTCTGAGTAGGCAGTACTGATGTTGATGGTTCAGTACAAGGTTCAGGCTCATGTGGAGCTTTGTGGAGTTCATGACCAAAGGAACTGTGAGGAGACATGATCCAAAAGGTGCTCAGTAAGAAACTGGCTTCAAATAAAGCCCCTGTATGGACCGACTCTCAAGGAGTGGGGGTCCAGCTAGTGGGGCTGAGAGGAGCTCAGTCTGCTCCAGTGTGGTGTAGTGGTTAAGAGCAGTGGACTCTAATCCGGAGAACTTCCTCCTCTACATGAAGCCATCTGGGTGACCTTGGGCCAGTCACAGTTCTCTCAGGGCTCTCTCAGCCCCACCTGCCTCACAAGGTGCCTGTTGTGAGGAGAGGAAGGGAAGGCGACTGTAAGCCGCTTTGAGACTCCTTCGGGTAGAGAAAAGCAGGGTATAAAAACCAACTCTTCTTCTCCTCATGCCACATACTCATTTTTAGGTACTGGAGACAGGAGCCCAGTTACCTCCCTGTCCTTAAGGTGCTGTATCCCCTGAGCACTTCCTCTCTGCCCACTTCTGTGTGGCAAGGGAGAGGCCATAGCGTAGCGGCAGAGCACCTGCTTCCCCTGCAGAAGGCTCCCAGGTCCAGTCCCTGGCACCTCCAGGATCATGGGTAGCTGGGATCGAATGCTTCAGGAGGGTAGCCACCTTGGTCTCGCTAGCATGGAGCCCAGCGGCACGTTTAACACCAACTTGATTTCCAAGATGTGAAGCTTCCAGGAGTCAAAATCTGACAAAGAGACCAGTGAGTCCCAAGAGCTTCCCTGGGAATCTTGTTGGTCTTTAAAGTACTACCGAATTCAAATCTAGCTCTTGAAGGGAAGAACACTCATTGTCATGCAGAGAGCTGGTCCCAAGTGGCGTTGAGCATCTTGGCTGCAGAAGGCCACTTCGTCTGTCCATCATACGTTTTGCCAGTGTTGAGAGGCCAGTCGGCATACTGCGCCAACAGTCAAAGCCAGTGGGCAAAGGTTGCTCTCAGCCACACCCACACGCTCCCATTTCCCTGCCCATTGTGGCATAGATGCTGCAGCAGAGAGCACAGGTCGCTACGCTTCATCCTCAGCCACTGTTTACTGGCAGCAAATTCAGGATCGATAAAAGGGAGTGCTTCTTCGCCCAATGAATAATTCACAGGGACTTACAACTGCGAGAGGCGGCAACAACCACTTGCTCAGACATGGGTTTTTTTAAAGAAAAGATTAGGATATCATCTACTAGCTGGGACAGCTAAATGGGATCCCCACTAGCAGAAGCAGAAGACCCGAATAACGCCAGGAGGGCGTTCCCTTCAGATCCGGCAGGTGCCCTCCCCAGAGGCATCCGGCTTGCCACTAAATCTGAACTAAAAATGGACTTTTGTCTGAGTTGCCAGCAAGGGAACGCGTGTGTTCTTATCAACATCTCTAGGTAATCTTTCAAAAGCAGATTGGCCTGAAGATCTCACATTTATTTTTAAAGGAGGGGAAAGACAACTTCTTTTTCTCCCAGGGCTCCCTTTCTTTCCTGCCTTGCAGTAAGCCGGCTTCTGCTCTCTTGAAATAATAAAATCGTACTGTGAGTAATGAATTCCGACTGCACAAGCCCATGGCAAGCACGGGGCTGTATCAGAAGCCATCGGGCTCCGTTCACATAAAAGGTGGCCTGTGGCTCTGGGATGGGGGGAGGTGCCAAGATTGCGAGCGGGGTTGCTGCTTGTTGGTGCCTTTTGACCTTTTTTCCCCCCCACTGAGGAATTCAGGTCCATTTAAAAACGCTTCTTGCAGCGAGTGCACGTGCTACCGTGGAGCTTTTGCTTTCTAGTCTGTCTGCCTCAGGGTTTGCAGAGAAGGTCTCCATTTGCAAGCTGTACTTCACACCCTCTTCCTAAGAGTTAAAGCAGCTCCACCGTGGAGCAGGCTTCCTCGGGGGGAGGCTGTGGGCTCTCCTTCTTTGGAGGTTTTTCAGCGGCGACCAGATGACAGCAATGCTGGTTCTATGATCCAGTGTGAATTTAGGCGGATCATGAGAGAGAGGGTGGGAAGGGATGGGCCAGTGTTTGGCTCTTGTGGCCCTTTCTTATAGACCCAGGATAATGAAGATTGAGGAGTTTTCCTCGAGGCCAGATTGGACCAGGGATCCTGGAGGTTTTTGGCCTTCCTCTGGGCATAGGGGGGAGGTCACTGGGGGAGGGGAGGGTTGTAGCTGTGAATTTCCTGCACTGTGCTTGGGGTTGGACTAGATGGCCTTTGGGGGATCCCTTCCAGCTCTGCGTTCCCTACCTTGTGCCTTTGTAGTGATTAAGGGAACTTGCCTAAGTTCAAACATCCAGTTCCCCGATTCATGGTTTCGGGGTCGGGAATGGGCCCACCTCTGCTTGCTTTCCTCTCTACCAGTCGCAGACTCCCCCCCCCTCCCTTTTTTAGTTTGCCGTCACATCTGCATTTTTTTAACGGAGGGGTTCCATCTTCCTTAGCTGTGTTTAGAATTTGCCTCTCACCTGAGGAGTCTTTTATGGATATCATTTGAGGCTGATGAATGTTGTTTTATGCTCCCGACTTGTTTTTATGGCATGTTTTATTATTGATCATTCTTCCATCGGGGTCCGCGGTTTTATTGTGTTTCTGAGCCACCTTGAGCAGTCTCCGAGCAGGCATCATATACATCTGCTAAATAATAAACAGGCACGCTCTCATTAGCACTAACCAGCAGTTGCCTCCAGACTGGGATTTGCCATTCAAAACCTGACGCTCGGTCACAATTTTCTCAATTTCGGAGGAAAGGGAGCTCTGATTCTCGAAAGCTTCTGCCCTGAAACTCTTGATGGGCTCTAAGGTGCTTCTAGACTCAGATCTGAATTTTCTCAGTGCACCTCCAGCGGTTAGACCAAGCTGGGAAAGGGGGAAGTATGTGGCACGTTCTGTATCTCCAAATTTAAGGGTTAGGAGATCAGAAAAATGCAATATCTGATAACTTGGATAATTAAGCATGTGCCAGAATGCACATTTGGCACCATGTTGAGTTTTACTAGTGGCTGAAAGAGTCTGGTCTTTAACGCCTTTCCTCAGGGAAGAGTCCCAGGCTGATATCAGCCGGGAGACAAAAAGCGTTCTGTGGCAGGTGAGTGACACTGACAACGCCGAGCATAATCCCTGGAGCATCAGTGTCATAACTGGCTTTTGAGTTGTGTGCCGGAGGGCAAGATGTCACTGCGCAGGAAACGCGAGGACAGGGCCAGACTCTTCTACATGCTGATGCATGTCTTGTACTGTATATTTATTTGGGAAATGTATATGTCACACACACACACACACACACACCCCTGGAAAGAGTCCGACTCCCAGGCTGCCGAATAAGAAAGTTGAGCAATAAACGAGAGCCATTGCGGCGTGGTAGTCAGTGTATCTGACAAAGCCCAGGGAGATCTGGGTTCGAACCCCCACCAGTGTTCCCACTAAGCTGTGGAGTCTTGTGAGCAAAAATTCTACTTTGTGAGCTACCGGCATTAAAATTTTGAGGGAGCAATTTGGCTGCTGCATAAATTAGTTTGCTCTGGAGCCATCCTTCCTGAGCTGGAGGCTAAAAAACTGTGAGCCGGAGGCTAAAAAACTGTGAGCCAGCTCACACTAACTCAGCTTAGAGGGAACACTAACCCCCACTCCCGCTAGGTGAATCTCCTAGACCGCAACAGGAACAAAATTTATAAAACCCACAGCTGAGGCGGGGGGGGGCAGCCTCCAGAACAAATTTTTTTAAAAGCCACTGCAATCAGACACATACTTATTCCAGTTCTAATGGCGTTTGCCAGAAGAAGTGGGGGACACTAGAGCCATGGTCGCCAACCACGGTGCCCGCCAACACTGTTCCTGGTGCCTGCCAAGTGCTTTGAGGAAATAGGCAGCACAAGGCTTGGGCTTCTGCCCAGCAGGGCTTCTGATTGGCTGTACAGATTGAAATGCACCTGTGGAACGGAGCTTCTGCCTGAAATACCGAAGAGGTAATCCTGGTGTTATATAGATAACCTCACTCCCTGACCTGCAGCAGCCATTTTATGGTGTGCTCCACCGCTCGTGGCAGCCATTTTTGTGGCTGTGCCCCTCGCCCCCTGTCAGAATTCCAGAGATGCCTCCAGGCTCAAAAAGGTTGGGCTCCCCCTCCTCTAGACTATTTGCTGTTCTGGGTGTGGTGCTTGCCACGGGGTACCAATCCTTGTTACAAATGCCCCCTCTCGACAGGCTCTCTACGGAAGCAGAGGTTTCCAGCTTCCTCAGGGGGTTGTCTCCTTATGCGATTAATAGTCGTGTACTATAAGTCAGCAGGACCCACCTGCTAAGTTTCAGTGCCACCTTCAGGAAAAGGCACTTCATGCTAAGAGAAAGCGGCACCATTGGCAGAACGACGCCGGCCCACTTGCTTCTTGTTTCACTTGGCACACGTGCCAGTTCTCAGGCATGGCACAAGTCAGGGGTCTCCAACACGATGCCCGTGGGTGCCATGACACCTGCTGACACTTTTCCTGGCGCCCGCCCAGTGTTTTTAGAAAGTGGGCGGGGCCAGGTGAGGCTTCTGCCCAGCAAGGCTTCTGATTGGCCACTGGGGGTTTGATCGGCTGCGCAGATTTTTAAATATGTCACTCTGGCAGCAGCCGCCACCACAGCACAAGGCTCTCCACTTTGTGGCTGGAGGTAATCCGTAGCAACCATTTTGTTGCTAGCTCCACCTCCTGTGGCAGCCATTTTGTGGCTGCGCCCACCACAGTGTATCAGGATTCCAGAGGTGCCCACAGGCTCAGAAAGGTCGGGGATCCCTGGCGTGATTTGTATGTGTACGGACCATCTTCCGAGTGAACCCAGCGCGCGCTCACTTCTTTCCCTGTCTTCCTTGCAGGATCTTATGGCCAAAGTGAGGGCTATGCTTGCAGCTTCCAAAAACATCCCAACCAGTGCCTCCTGAGACCAACTCTCCAGAAGAGCTTCTCCACCTGGAAGCTATGCTCAGATGGCTCCCAGCACCTCTTTTCTTCCGACAATGGATTTTACATGTACAGCAGTGGGTCCCCTCGGAACTTTTAACACATTTCCCATGTGGAACGTCCCATCAATAAGGCGCCTTGGGGGGCGGGAGGGGGGTTGTAAATTACATTTTGGACTGATACTTCATTAACGTTTTGCAATGAAAGGGGTCTGTACATTTGTAAATACAATGTTTCTGTGAGTGTAACTCAATAAAAATGCAGAGGAACCCTTTTTATTAGCTAAATGTTTCCAAGAGGCTGTTTTACCCCCTGCTTTTTGAACGTTTTAAAATGTTTCCGTCTGGAACTTTTAGCTTAGGACATCTGTTGCTATTTTGAACCACGATGGGCAAAAAATGTTTTCAGTGTCCCACAGGCAAGCAGGCCTTAATTACATTTTGGTGTAGTGGTTAAGTGCGTGGATTCTAATCTGGGAGAACCGGGTTTGATTCCCCACTTCTCCACTTGCACCTGGCTGGATGACCTTGGGCAAGCCATAGTTCTGTCACAGCTGTTCTTGAAAAAGGGCAGTTTCTGTCAGAGCTCTCTCAGCCCCACCTGCCTCACAGGGTGTCTGTTGTGGGGAGGGGGAGGAGTTTTTACCATCAAATTGTAGCCAACTTATGGCAACCCCATAGGGTTTTCAAGGCAAGAGACACAGAGGTGATTTGCCATTGCTTACCTGTGCATCAACCCTGGTATTCCTTGGTGTTGTTCAAGGAGCGTAATGCTCTTTGGGGGTTATTCCCATCCAAATGCTGACCAGGGCCATCTCCACTTAGCTTCCGAGATCTGATGAGATCGGGCTAACCTGGGCTATCCAGGTCAGAGCCCAGTCTTCTGTTAAGCAGTATAGAAAAGCAAAAATGTGACACAGAATCAGCACTTGTACCTCCATGGACTCTGACACCTGAACAGACTCTACCCAAGGTTCTAGATTCAAGGTCTGCAAGAAGACAGGAGATATACCATTCCTCTAATCCTCCCAGGAATTGTTGGAGGATGGGTATAATAAATGCATATCTAAGATAATTTTAGAAGGGGATTCTTGCCAGCAGTGAGTTAACTTGGCAGCATCCAAACATGTTGGCCAGAGCTTTGCCGGCACCCAGGCTGGTGCGACGTAGCAGTTAAGAGAGTTGGTCTAGGATCTCAGAGGCCTGGGTTCAAATCTCCCCCCCACCATGAAGCTGGCTGGCTGGATTCCATCTGGCCATTCACGCTGCCTGACCTTCCTCCCAGGGTTCTTAGAACAGAATGCAAGAACTACACCCTGCCCTGCGCTGCACTGCTTGGAAAGGAAGGGCAGGGTAAAAATGGACTAGATAGAGAACAGGTCATTCATATTCCCATTCTACAGATTTGTTTATTTCTTCGATTTCTATCCCGCTCCCCTACTCCCACTGGCGTGGGGCTCAGTGAATCACAACATATGATGAACAAATTATAATATATTTTAAAACATGTCAGTTTAAAACAATTCCAGATATTTACATTTTATCAGATGGCAGTACTATAACACGCCCCGGGGAGAGAAGGGGAGGAAGAGGCAGGTGAATCTGTATAAATTGGGATGAACAAATTATAATATATTTTAAAATATGTCAGTTTAAAACAATTCCAAATATTTACAGTTTATCAGATGGCACCTAGTATTACTATAACACGCCCCGGGGAAGAGAAGAGGAGGAAGAGGCAGGTGAATCTATAAATTGGAATTCTACTGACCTTACCCTTATGCTTGGTGGTACATTTCCATTTTGCAGTCCTGCACGGCCCGGATCTCACTTGGAAGCACATTCCACCAAACTGGAGCCACCGCCGAAAAGGCTCTGGCTCTAGTTGAAGCCAGGCGAATATTCCTTGGTCCTGGGATCATTGGTGTGTTGTTGTTCAAGGAGTGTAATGCTCTTTGGGGTTTATGCCAGGAGAGGCGGTCCCAAAGATATGGCCAGCTTTATAGTTCCTTGAGAGTCCCTTGGATTGCAAGGATATCAGTCAGTCCTGAAAGAAATCAACCCTGACTGTTCCCTGGAAAGCCAGATACTGAAGCTAAAGCTCAAATACTTTGGCCACCCAATGAGAAGGGAGCACTCACCGGAGAAGACCCTGATGCTGGGAAAGACTGAAGGTCATAGAAGAAGGGGACGGCAAAGGATGAGATGGATAGACAGAGTTATCGAGACAACAAACATGAGATGAAGTAAACTCCAGAGGACGACGGAAGACAGGAGGGCCTGGCGTGATGTGGTCCATGGGGGTCGCGAAGAGTCGGACTTGACTGTGCAGCTGAACAACAACATAGTTCCTAGGCTTTGAAGGGCTTTCAAGTTTGAAACTAACACCCTGAATTGGACCCGAGAGGCAAACAGAGAACCACTAGAACATGAGAATGCCACCCAGCCCCACACAAGAGGGGCAGCCGCATTCTGCACTAGATGCAGCTTCCTCATCGCTTCCGAGGGGCAGCCCCACGTGCTGCGCGTTCCCAGTACCATTTTCCAAAATGCAGGACTGTTACTGTCCTCCAGAGATTCCAGACTGTCCTTATATAACTTTTTCAATGCTTTAGAGGCAAAACAAGCATTGAAAGTTAGCAGAGATGCTATCTGGCCTTTTATAAATGACTAGCGGCAAATCGTAATTGTATGCTAAATCTTGTTACTGTCCTCTAATTATAAATTCCTCTATCATACAAGCTGAAGTTCAGCGAAGTGACGTGGTTCAAAATGCAAACTGCCGAGTTCTTTGGAAAAAGCCAAAGCTGAAAGAGAAAAATGTTGATCCAATGGCCTCTTGCGGCAGTTTACGGTTGAATAATCCAGCTCCACCAATAACACGGCGTGATGTAACCCCTCGGTTGCTGACCACAGAATAAGATGGCGGACCATTTCTTCAGACGGAATAAGATCTATCGAAAGAATAACCGTAAGAATATGTCGTCGAAGGCTTTCACGGCCGAAGTTCATGAGTTGTAGATTTTCCGGGTTGTGTGGCCGTGGTCTTGGCATTATAGGACCTGGCGTTTCACCACAGCTGCTGGCGAAATGTCAGGACCGTATAGAGAAACCTCCCAGTTGAAGATAATCAGCAACAGCAAGAACAACCGGGAAGACATTATAATGCAATTGATACTATATTGGGAAATTACTAAATACAATACAAAATATCCACAAAGTGTCATTCAACAATAAAGTACATGAGGTTCATAAATTCATAGAAAATCACATTCCACTGAGTACTTCATACATAAGAGAATCACAATATATAACGAAGCTTCCGGCTTTTGTCTTCGTTTCGATCCTAGACAGAAGTAAATTCTCTTGCATATGATATATGTCGTCTCATTCATATTCATATCATTTTACTATAAAACAAATTTACATATCATAAAAGGGGAAAAGAAGACATACAGATTGAAAATCATTTCAGTAAAATATTTCTTGTATACCATTTAGTGAGTGTTGTCTCTTTTGTTTTCATATAGTTTTCTTTTTGCTTTTCAAAGCTTATGTTCCTAAAAATGAGATCATTATACAAACAGATATTGAGTTTTTCTTATAGATAAATGATATGTATAATTCCGGTTTATAAAGAAGGAGTCACTCACCAAATAGGAAACAAAAATCCTCATAGTAGGCTCCAGTCAAAACTGCTGTGCGCTTCTGAATGCTAGAATGCCTTAAGGTTCTAGTGTGTAATTGACATATATATATTTTTGGACATCACATTTAAAGGGGACATAAGCCTATTATGCTTCATCCTAAACAAATCATTCCATAATCTTAAAGAGAGAATTTCTATCATGTAAAAACATGTTTTGGACCTAGAAAATTATATAACAAGGAAAATTCCTATCATAAAAAACATGAAAGGTCCATATCACCATTTAAACCACGGGGACTTAAGGTCTGCAATCGATGAATCCAGTATGCTTCTCATTTGAGTAAAGCCTTTTTAGTGTCTGCTATATTATCCATGTTTTGTGCGTTGTTTTTATTTATTTGTTTGCATTTATATCCTGCCCATCCTGCGGGTGGGCTCAGGGTGGGTAACATCATTGAAATAAATACAATTTCAGTTTAAAACATTAAACATTAAAACACAGTAAAACATAACAAAACAATGGGTACAGCTTGGAAGAGCATAAGCTGGCTATATAAAGTTCTGGCTCGATGGTGCGGCGAGTTAAAGGCCAGTTGTCGGTGGTCAGTAAATGGACGGGTGACAGCAACCTCAGGGAGGCCATAGATGGGCGCCCGTTGCCTCAGCCAAAGGCCTGGCGGAAGAGCTCCATCTTGCAGGCCCTGCGGAATTGAAGAAGATCTTGCAGGGCTCTGGTCTCAAGAGGGAGCCTGTTCCACCAGGCTGAGACCAGGACAGAGAAAGCCCTGGCCCTGCTTGAGGCAAGACGGGCGTCCTTCGGGCCAGGGACCACCAGGAGGAGTTGATCTTTTGCGCGCAAGGCTGTTCGAGGCGTACATGGGAAGAGGCGGTCTCTTAGATACGTTGGTCCCAGGCTGTATAAGGCTTTGAAGGTCAAAACCAGCACCTTGAAGCGAATCCGGTACTCAACTTGGCAACCAATGCATCGGATAGTGCATCGGATAGAACAACAGGTATTATCCCACTTAGTTTGGTCATCAAAAGTAAAAACGTTCCCTGTTATCCCACCCGGCTAATGGACTCTGCCCCCTTAACATTAATCCTCAGAGCAGATGGCCTCTTACAATTATCCTTTTTTAATTTTGTTAAACTTTTACTGAAAATGCATAGAAGAAAAGAAAATATACAGGGAAAGTTACGACTTATTTGCACAGCTTGGATCTAGGTGGCCCAGGCTAGACTAGTCTCATCTGATCTCGGAAGCTAAGCAGGGCCGGCCCTGGTTAGTACTTGGATGGGAGACCACCAAGGAAGGCCAGGGTGGCTATGCAGAGGCAGGCAAAGGCAAACCACCTCTGAACGTCTCTTGCCTTGAAGAGGTAGCCATGAGTCAGCTGTGACTTCACCGCACTTTCCACCTCCTCCACCACCACCACCACCACATCGGTATGCAAAGAACTGGCTCTCGGTCAAGAACCCCCAGCCTCAGCCCCCTACTCTCTTTTCCCCCCCTTCATTCCCCTATCCTTTCCCTCTCTGATGGTGAACGGGGGAACAGAGCCTGTATCTTTCTTGTCATTTCGTTACAACTATTTAAAGAGTGCAGGTATTTGGCACTCTCTAAAAATAGAACCAAAGCGGCATAAAAGCGGCATGGATTTATCAACAGCACATGCCGTTGAAAGGACATAAAACTGGCATAATGACAATGCGTACAGTTTAAAAGAGATGGAAATGGCCAGGCTGTGCTTAGAATCCTGGAATCACAGAGTGGGAAGGGGCCACAGAGACCATCTAGTCGAACCCCCTGCTCAATGCGGGATCAGCCCAGAGCATCCCTGCCAAGTGTTTGTCCAGCCGCTGCTTCAAGACTGCCAGGGAAGGGGGAACCTCACCACCTCCCGAGGCAGCTGATTCCACTGCTGAGCATCTTACTGTAAAAAAGTATTTCCTAATATCCAGCTGGTACCTTCTGCCCTTAATTTCAACCCCTTCTTGCGAGTCCCCTCCTCTGCTGCCAACAGCTCCCTGCCCTCCTCTAAGTGACAAGCCCCTCAAATACTTCACGAGAGCAATCGTGTTCCCCCCTCAACCTCCTCCAGACTAAACATTCCTGGTCCCTCGGCCTTTCCTCATCGGGCTTGCTTAAAGAGGACCCAGAGTTACTCCCAGGAGGTAAAGTTTCCTCAGACTTCAGAAAAAGGAATTTGCATTCCTGGGAACAGGACAGGACAAAATATTCTGTGCCGCTGGCTGCTCAAACCGGTTACGTGATAAATGATACCCAGTGGGCAGCCTCTGGTAAGCAGCAATGAATTTGAAGCAGCTTCATAAGGTCCACCGGCATTCTCTACAAATGCAGAAGGGGACTTGGTGCAAGCAGTTTTGTGCCTAGGACTTGAGTGGAATGAGCAACCCCTGAGATCACAACTCATCCTCTTCACTGCCGTGCTGGAGTAGGGATCTTGGTGACTTAACGATGATTCTGTAAAGGTAAGGCTAGTGTGAAAGCATGAAAAACCCCTGTGTAACACTTTACTGTTTAGCATCATCCACCACCCTGTTAGGGGCCGCAGTGGCTCAGAGGTTAAGATGCTGAGCTGCAGACCAGAAGATCTGTAGCTCGGCGGTTCGAGACCCTAGTGTCGCATGACAGAGTGAGCTCCCGTCTCAGTCCCCAGCTCCTACCAACCTAGCAGTTCGAAAGCAAGAAATTGGAAGTAAATAAATACTGCTTCAGTGGGAAGGTAACAGTGTTCCGTGTGTCTTGGCGTTTAGTCATGCCGGCCACATGACCACGGAAACATCTTCGGACAGCACTGGCTCTTCAGCTTGGAAACGGAGATGACCATCGCATCCCTAGAGTCGGAGTCGACTGGCTTTTGAGCAAGGGAAACTTTTTGCCACCCTCTAAACCAAGCTCAAATCCATCACTTCCAACAACAGCAAACAGAGAGCCAGTTTGGTGTAGTGGTTAAGTGCGCGGACTCTAATCTGGGAGAACCGGGTTTGATTCCCCAGTCCTCCACTTGCACCTGCTGATGTGACCTTGGGTCAGTCACAAGCTCTGGCACAGCTGTCCTTGAAAAAGAGCAGTTTGTGTCAGAGTTCTCTCAGCCCCACCCACCTCACAGGGTGTCTGTTGTGGGGAGGGGAAGGGAAAGGAGTCTGTAAGCCGCTCTGAGACTCCAAGTGAAGGGCGGGGTATAAATCCAATTTCCTCTTCTTCTTCTTCTGCCTTGTTTGAAGCCAAAAAATAGTGTCACCCAAAACATAACAGGGTTTATCCAGCTTTCCTGCTTCCCCCCCCCCTCGCCAAAAAATAGTGTCACCCAAAACATAACGGTTTATCCAGCTTTCCTGCTTCCCCCCCTCTTCTGCAGCCCATTGAGCCCCACCTCCCCGTTTTTTCCTACGGTGTCAGTGGACTCTCAGGTTCAGCATAGGGGCTTGGCAATCGAAGAAGAGTTGGTTTTATGCCCTGCTCTTCACTACGTGGAAGGGTCTCAGAGCAGCCTACAATTGCCTTCCCTTCCTCTCCCCACAACAGACACACCCTGTGAGGTAGGCGGGGCTGAGAGAGCGGTGACTGACACAAGGTCACCCAGGTGGCTGCATGTGGAGAAGTGGGGACTCGAACCCAGTCCTGCAGAGTAGAGTCCTGCCGCTTCTAACCACTACACCAAACTTGCTCTCTAGGACATGTTCCCGCTCTCGAAAAGATGGAAAGGACATGCTTTGAAAACTCCCGATGATCAGCTTACCCTCTGATGACTGCAGCCGTCGCACAAAAGACACGGTTATCTGAATCTAATATTGGAAAGTAAATTTCCCTCTTACTTTATGCCACGGTCTTTGTGGTTCCCAGCTTGACTCTCATTGTTTACAGTCAATAGCCCAGCGTGGGAAGCAGAGTGGATTGACATTTGATTTCCAAATGGCAGTTAGCTGCTCTGCTTTTTTAGCCAATCAAGCGGTAGCTACAGAGAGAGCACACGGGGAGAGGGGTGAGTGCTTCCAGCGCCGTGATGCCTCTCCGATTTCCCAGATGCTCAAAAAAAGCACTTTGCCTAATCATCTCAGTAAAGCCAATGGCGTGTGCGTTCTTTGATCGTAACACACAAGCACAGAATTGGATGGCGGGTGCATAGCTTTGGCATCCTGCAGGGTCAGTGGTTTAGGTAACAGGCGTTGTTGTTTTTGTCCCTTTTTAAAGAGAAATCTACCGGAGATGTAACTAATAAGCACTTCTCCCGAGCCTTATCTCTCATTTTTGAGAGCTAAAACCATAGGGGGCATTGGGTGTTAGGGAGGTTAACTCTTTCCTTCGGTTTCCTCGCCTACCTATACACAGAGAAGCAGGGTGGCCAGCTCTCCGTTTGGAAACACCGGGAGATTTTTGGAGGTGGGGCCTGAGGTGGGCGGGGTTTGGGGAGGGACTTCGGTGAGGTAAGCCGGCCCTGCTTTGCTTCCCAGGTCAAGGCAACAGTAGCTACATCCGGTTTAGGTCGGAAATATGGTGAAGCTTCTGTTTCCAGGGTGGAGCAGAACTCTGTGCCATACCCAGTCTCTGGTCTCCCTCAATGGCCTTCAGTCTCCTGCACCTTCCCGTCATTTTTGACAAAGGAAACCGAATATTTTGTGGTATACCGAACTGCCTCGTATTGCCAGATCCACCTAGCTTGGCTGCCAGCGACTCTGTCTCAGGCAGAGACCTGTCCTTCATGACGTTTGGGGATTCTTTTTTTTTTTAAGCTATTTTATTTTATATCAGACACACCAACGACAAACAAAATCAAACAAGCATACATACAAACATTCATTGGAGGAATCTATCTATAGAATATCTATTAAGTTTCCCATACATCTCTAAGTAAAAGATAAATTTCTACACCTTGAACAGTTAATTCAAGCTCATGCACGTATTATTGTAAATGTACTTTATATCCTCTGGTTCGGTTCCGTACAAAGTTTATTTAGTATATTCTTTAATCCATCTGTAAAATGTTGGCCATGTGTTTTCAAAGTCTTCCTCTTTACTTTTGGGGATTCTTTTAACTGGACATGCTCAGGGTTCAGACTTATGTCTAAAACATGCCTGGCTTTATATGGTCTTTACTGTTTTTCAGCGGGAGTCATAAACAGCAAACCCGCGAAACATGCCTGGTTTTGCACAAACACACGGTATCGCTTGACCACTGTAACCTTAGCTTGCTGCTGAACATTGGACCTCTGAGTTGAAAAAGTTCACGTTTTGAGGTGATGTGAGAGAGCCCAGTTTTCTGTCATGGCCCAATCAGACATGTAGGACATCAGCCAGTGATGCTGGATCCATCTGGTGCTGAATGTGTGAACGATCTGCAAAGCATCTCTGTTACAGGGCACAAGACACTGTAACCCCTAGACAGGAAAATGTGTGTGAAAAGTGCCGTCAAGTCACAGCTGACTTACAGCGACTCCAGCAAGGGGCTCTCAAGGCAAGTGAGAAGCAGAGGTGGTTTGCCACGGCCTTCCACTGCAGAGTCTTCCTTGGTGGTCTCCAACCCTGCTTACAGCAACCCCAGGAATGGGCTTCCAAGGCAAGTGAGAAGCAGAGGTGGTTTGCCATGGCCTTCCTCTGCAGAGTCTTCCTTGGTGGTCTCCCATCCAAGAATCAACCTTGCTTACAGCAACCCCAGCAAGGGGCTTCCAAGGCAAGTGAGAAGCAGAGGTGGTTTGCCAAGGCCTTCCTCTGCAAAGTCTTCCTTGGTGGTCTCCAACCCTGCTGACAGCAACCCCAGGAATGAGCTTTCAAGGCAGGTGAGAAGCAGAGGTGGTTTGCCAGTGCTGTCCTTTGCAGAGTCTTCCTTGGTGGTCTCCCATCTTTACATCAGCCCTGCTTCACTTCCAAGATCCGGCTATACCCTGCCACCTTCCCTTGAAAATTTGATTCATCTGCACAACTGAGAGTTTGTTTGAAGCATTATGTTTCTCAGTGGTGCAGTCTCTGAATTGCATGCAGGAGGTCCCAGGTTCGATTCCTGACATCTCCAGTCAAAAACAAGAACAGGTAGTGATGATGGGAAACACCTCTGCCGAAGATCTTGGAGACCCTTCAGCAGTTCTGGGTGAAATGGACCAGTAGTGGACTCCGTATCAGGCAGCATTTGACCATAGAGGTATACAGAGAGGCCTGAGTTAGATTTAGGGTCCTGGGGTCTTGCAGAATTAACCACTTGAACTCACAGTAGGAGTTTTTGATCAGCTCGGGTTTATCCAGCGCTTCTCCCATGGGCAGCAAAGCATTTCGATCCGGTCTTTGTGAACTCTGTGGCTGCCCAAAATACACTCATTAAATTCTTTCCCACTGGGCCCCCATCTGTTTCGGCCTGCCATAATCCGAAAATAAACAGTGGTGCTTGGTAGATAGAGGGGGGGCGCAGCTTTGGAGAAAAGAAATGCCCAGCCTCTCTGAAGAAACTCCACATTCTCCCCCCCCCCCAAGCAAGGTCAAAAGTGAAAGAAACTGATCTAATTAGCAGGCGTGGAAGAGTTGGGCAGGTTTCCTGGGTCTCTCCACACAGACGATTTACAGATGGGATTATTCAGAAGGTTAATTTCATGGCAGGAAAGGCCCATTCTGTTGGTGTCCTCGGGGCCTGAGAACTCAACGGAGGCTCCATGTCTGCGTAGGGTTGCCAGACTGCAGGTGGGGCCTGGAGATCCCCAAGTATTACAGTTGATCTCCAGAGGTCAGTAGGCTCTGGGAGACTCAGGTTCAAATAGCCTGTCAGCCATGGAAGTTTGCCAACTGAGGTTCCCAACCTCCGGGTGGGGCCTGGGGATCTCCAGGAATTACAACTGACCTCCAGGCTACAGAGGTCCGTTTCCCTGGAGAAAGTTCCTGCTTTTTGAGGATGGACTCCAGGGCCTTCTACTCTGCTGAGGCCCCTCCCCAAGCCCCACCCTTCCCGGGCTCCACCCCCTAAAAGCCAGTCTGATGTAGTGGTTCGGAGCGTGGATTCTAATCTGGGAGAACCGGGTTTGATTCACCACTCCTCCACATGCAGCTGCTGGTGTGACCTTGGGTCAGTCACAAGTTCTCTCAGAGCAGTTCCCTCAAGGGCAGTTCTCGAGAGAGCTTTCTCAGCCCCACCTACCTCACAGGGTGTCTGTCGTGGGGAAGGGAAGGGAGATTGTAAGCCAGTCTGAGACTCCTTCGGGTAGTGAAGGGCGGGGTATAAATCCAATCTCCTCCTCCTCCTCCAGGAGTTTCCCAACCTCAAGCTGGCAACCCTATTTTACGTCTGAATACTAGCTGCTGTGGGGTCAGCAACAGGAGGATACGTTGGCTTCTGCATCTGACTTATAACCTTTCTGAAGCCATCTTCCCGGCCTGCGTGGGGGAAAGAGCCTGCTGGCCCAGAGAGGCCTTTGGTCTGACCCGGCAGGACTGCTGCTCTGGTATCCTCTTCTCCTCCGGTTCAGTGGCACAATTTCCGCTGCGTTCCATTTATCACCATGGCCCTAAGCAACTACTTAGTCGCTTCTCAAACTTTTTCCCTTGTATGTGACTCATGCCTGTTTTTCAAACCCCTCCGGGTGCATCGTTAGCAAAACGAGTTGGGATATTAGCTCCGAGATAATGTCACATTTAACTGCATTTTCACACCACGTTCTGCGGGCTTTACGGAGGCTGGCTGGTGGGGTTTGCGTTCCCAGTGGAAGCTTTCTTTTCTCTCTTTCTTTATTTTTTTTTGCTTCCCCCCCACCTTTTAAGTAGCGTTGCTTTGAACATTCTAAAAGGTATCTCTAATGGCATCATTTCTTGAGAAGTGTTCCTGTTTAGAGGGGGGGAAGGATGTCGGCGATGTCAATATTATTTTTTTCTACTTTCTTTGCAGACGTTTCACTGCATTTGACAAGTACTAAATGCTTGGGAATAAAATAAGGGTAGAGTGCTGCTTTGCCTCCAGCGTTTGCAAGCTGCTTTCTGGGTTTTTGCTAATAGGAGCCTGCTTCTGGAAACGTCGCAGGCAAAACACCTGTTCATCAAGACGTGCATAAGATAGCAACAAACGTCTCTGGATTTTGGGGGGTTCCTAGCACCAGCCCTCCAGGATTGGGTTGCCAGCCTCCAAGAAGCGGTACTTCTTCATCCAAAGAGGAATGGACACAAGGAATTCACTGCTGCAGGAAGTGGTGGCGGCTTCAAGAGGGGATTGGAGAAACATATGGAGCAGAGGTCCATCCGTGGCTATTCGCCACAAGGTATAGAACAAGGAGCTGCGGTGGCTCAAGTGGTTAAGATGCTGAACTGCAGGCTGTGGAAGGTCAGTAGTTCAGCGGTTCGAGACCCGGGTGTCGCATGATGGAGTGAGCTCCCGTCTCTAGTTCCAGCTCCTGCCAACCAAGCAGTTCGAAAGCAAGAAATCGCAAGTAGATAAATAGATACCACTTTGGTGGGAAGGTAACAGTGTTCCGTGCGCCTTGGTGTTTAGTCATGCCGGCCACATGACCACGGAAACGTC